>NW_027487644.1:0-13976 GCF_050908995.1 Andrena cerasifolii | reverse complement strand
TAAATTTTTATTTAAAAATTTGTTTCAATTTTTTAACAAAATTAAAAAAAATGTTTATTTTTTAATTTTTTTCTATATTTTTTAATTTTTTTAATTTTTAAAATTTTTTATATATTTTTTTTAATTTTTGAAAATTTTTCTAAATTTTTTTTTAATTTTTTTAAAAGTGTTATTTTTTTTATTTTTTTATTTCAAAAATGTTTTTTAATTTTTTTTAAATTTTTTTTAATTTTTATTTAAAAATTTGTTTCAATTTTTTAACAAAATTAAAAAAAAAATTATTTTTTAATTTTTTCTATATTTTTTAATTTTTTTAATTTTTAAAATTTTTTTATTTTTTTTTAATTTTTGAAAATTTTTCTAAATTTTTTAAAAAATTTTTTAAACGTATTATTTTTTTATTTCAAAAATGTTTTTTAATTATTTTTTAATTTTTTCAAATTTTAAATTTTTTTTAAATTTCCTTATATATTTTTTTTTAATTTTTAAATTTTTTAAAATTTTTCTTTGCTTTATTTTTATTTAAATTTTCTTTGCTTTATTTTTATTTAAATTTTTTAAAATTTTTTAAAATTTTTTTTAAAAATTTGTTTCAATTTTTTAACAAAATTAAAAAAATTTATTTATTTTTTCATTTTTTCTACATTTATTAATTTTTTTAATTTTTTTAATTTTTAAATTTTTTTATTTTTTTTTAAATTTTTGATAATTTTACAAAAAAAATTTTAATTTTTAAATTTTTTTTTAATTTTTAAATTTTTTTTTTAATTTTTAAAATTTTTTTTTTAATTTTAAATTTTTTTGAATTTTAAAAATTTTTTTTATTTTTTTTTTTAATTTTTGAAAATTTTTCTAAATATTTTTTAAAATTTTTTTTTTAATTTTTAAAATTTTCTTATAACTTTTTTTAAAATTTTTTTTTTAAATTTTTAAAATTTTTTAAATTTTTTTTAAAATTATAAGGTTTTTATTTCAAAAAATGTTTTTTAATTTTTTTAAATTTTTTTTCTTTTATTTTAATTTTTTTAATTTTTTCAATTTTTTTAATTTTTTTTAAATTTTCTTATAATTTTTTTTTAATTTTTAAAATTTTTTTAAAAATTTTCTTTTAAATTTTTTAAAATTTTTAAAAAATTTAAAAAATTTTTTTTAAATTTGTTTCAATTTTTTAACAAAATTAAAAAAAATATTTCTTTTTTAATTTTTTTCTATATTTTTTAATTTTTTTGTTTTTAATTTTTTAAATTTAAATTTTTTTAAAATTTTTGATAATTTTACAAAAATTTTTTTTAATTTTTAAAATTTTTTTTTAATTTTTAAAATTTTTTTTTTAATTTTTAAATTTTTTTATAATTTCAAAATTTTTTTTAATTTTTTTTTAATTTTTAAAATTTTCTTAAAACTTTTTTTAATTTTTTAAACAAAATTTTTTATTTTTTTTTAAATTTTTTTTTAAATTTTTAAAAATTTTTTAAAATTTTTTTAAAATTATGTTTTTATTTCAAAAAATGTTTTTTAATTTTTTTAAATTTTTTTAGTTTTATTTTAATTTTTTAATTTTTTCATTTTTTTCAATTTTTTTTTAAATTTTCTTATAATTTTTTTTTAATTTTTAAATTTTTTTAAAAATTTTTCTTTTAAATTTTTTCTAAATTTTTTTAAAATTTTTTTAAAAGTATTATTTTTTTATTTCAAAAATGTTTTTTAATTTTTAAAATTTTTTTATTTTTTTTTTAATTTTTGAAAATTTTTCAAAATTTTTTTTTCAATTTTTTTAAAAGTGTTATTTTTTTATTTCAAAAATGTTTTTTAATTTTTTCAAAATTTTTTTAAATTTTTATTTAAAAATTTGTTTCAATTTTTTAACAAAATTAAAAAAAAATATTTATTTTTTAATTTTTTTCTATATTTTTTAATTTTTTTAATTTTTAAAATTTTTTTTATTTTTTTTTAATTTTTGAAAATTTTTCTAAAATTTTAAAAATTTTTTTTAAAAGTATTATTTTTTTATTTCAAAAATGTTTTTCAATTTTTTTTAAATTTCCCTTTTAAATTTTTTAAAATTTTTTAAAATTTAAAAATTTTTTTTTAAAAATTGGTTTCAATTTTTTAACAAAATTAAAAAAATTTATTTATTTTTTCATTTTTTTCTATATTTATTAATTTTTTTAATTTTTTTAATTTTTTTAATTTTTTTTAATTTTTAAATTTTTTTTTATTTTTTTTAAATTTTTGATAATTTTACAAAAAAAATTTCAATTTTTAAATTTTTTTTTTAATTTTAAATTTTTTTTTTAATTTTAAATTTTTCTTTAATTTTTAAATTTTTTTTATTTTTGTTTTAAATTCTGAAATTTTTTCTAAAATTTTTTTATATTTTTTTAAAAGTATTATTTTTTTATTTCAAAATGTTTTTTAATTTTTTTTAATTTTTTCAAATTTTTAAATTTTTTTAAAAATTTTCTTATAATTTTTAAAATTTTTTAAAAAATTTTTTAAAAATTTTCTTATAATTTTTTTAAAATTTTTAAAATTATTTTAAAATTTTTTAAAATTATAATTTTTTTATTTCAAAAAATGTTTTTTAATTTTTTTTCTTTTATTTTAATTTTTTTAATTTTTAAAATTTTTTTTAAATTTTCTTATATTTTTTTTAATTTTTAAATTTTTTTTAATTTTTTAAAAATTTTCTTTGCTTTATTTTTATTTAAATTTTAAAATTTTTATTTTTCTTTTTTTCTTTTTTTTTAATTTTTTAAAATTTTTTTTAAAATTTATTTTAATTTTTTTTAATTTTTAAATTTTTTTTATTTTTTTTTATAATTTATATATTTTTAATTTTTTAATTTAAATTTTTTTTTATTTTTTAATTTTTTTATATTTTAATTTTTTTTTAATTTCAAAATTTTTTTTTTAATTTTTAAATTTTTTTTTCATTTTTAAATTTTTTTTTTATTTTTTTTTTTAAATTTTTAAAATTTTTTTTTAATTTTTTAAAAATTTTCTTTGCTTTACTTTTATTTAAATTTTTAAAAAAATTTTAAAATTTTTTTTTTATAAATTTGTTTCAATTTTTTAACAAAATTAAAAAAATTTATTTATTTTTTCATTTTTTTCTACATTTATTCATTTTTTTAATTTTTTTAATTTTTAAATTTTTTTATTTTTTTTTAAATTTTTGATAATTTTACAAAAAAAATTTTAATCTTTAATTTTTTTTAATTTTTAAAATTTTTTTTTAATTTTTAATTTTTTTTTAATTTTAAAATTTTTTTTATTTTTTTTTTAATTTTTGAAAATATTTCTAAATTTTTTTAAATTTTTTTTTAATTTTTAAAATTTTCTTATAACTTTTTTTTTAATTTTTTAAACAAAATTTTTTATTTTTTAAAAAATTCTTTTTTAAATTTTTAAAATTTTTTAAATTTTTTTTTTAAAATTATAAGGTTTTTATTTCAAAAAATGTTTTTTAATTTTTAAAAAAATCTTTTAAATTTTATTTTTCTTTTTTAATTTTTTTTTTAATTTTTTAAACAAAATTTTTTATTTTTTAAAAATTTTTTTTTTAATTTTTTATTTTTTAAAATTTTTTAAACAAAATTTTTTATTTTTTTAAAATTGTTTTTTTAAATTTTTAAATTTTTTTTAAAATTTTTTTAAAAGTATTATTTTTTTATTTCAAAAATGTTTTTTAATTTTTTTAAAATTTTTTTAAATTTTTCTTTTAAATTTTTTAAAATTTTTAAAATTTAAAAAAAAAATTTTTTTAATTTGTTTCAATTTTTTAACAAAATTAAAAAAAATTTATTTGTTTTTTAATTTTTTTTCAACATTTTTTAATTTTTTAAATTTTATTTATTTTTGTTTTAAATTCCGAAATTTTTTCTAAAATTTTTTTTATTTTTTTTAAACGTATTATTTATTTATTTCAAAAATGCTTTTTAATTTTTTTAATTTTTTCAAATTTTTAAATTTTTATAAAAATTTTCTTATAATTTTTTTTAATTTTTAATTTTTTTTTTAATTTTTTTTTAAATTATTTATATATTTTTAATTTTTTAATTTAAATTTTTTTTTAATTTTTAATTTTTTTATATTTTAATTTTTTTTTAATTTTAAAATTTTTTTTTTAATTTTTAAATTTTTTTTTCATTTTTAAATTTTTTTTTATTTTTTTTTAAATTATTTATATATTTTTGTTTTTTTTAATTTAATTTTTTTTTTAATTTTTATTTTTTTTTATATTTTAAATTTTTTTAATTTTTAAAATTTTTTTTTTAATTTTTAAATTTTTTTTATTTTTAATTTTTTTTAATTTTAAAATTTTCTTAAAAATTTTTTTTTAAATTTTTAAAATTTTTTTTTTAAATTTTTAAAATTTTTTTTAAAATTTTTTTTTTTAATTTTTAAATTTTTAAAATTTTTCTTTGCTTTATTTTTATTTAAATTTTTTAATTTTTTTTTAAAATTTTAAAAAAAAAAATTTTAATTTCAATTTTTTTTTAATTTTGAAATTTTTTTTTTTTTAATTTTTGAAAATTTTTTTAATTTTTTTAAAATTTTTTTAAAAGTATTATTTTTTACTTAAAAAATGTTTTTGAATTTTAAAAAAAATTTCAATTTTTATTTTTCTTTTTTTATTTTTTTTTAAAATTTTTAAAATGTTCTTAAAACTTTTTTTTTAATTTTTTAAACAAAATTTTTTATTTTTTTAAATTTTTTTTTTAAATTTTTAAATTTTTTTAAATTTTTTTAAAAGTATTATTTTTTTATTTCAAAAATGTTTTTTAATTTTAAAAATTTTTTTTTTATTTTTTTTAAATTTTTTTAATTTTTTTTTAATTTTTGATAATTTTACAAAAAAAAATTTTTAATTTTTAAAATTTTTTTTTAATTTTTAAATTTTTTTTTTAATTTTTAAATTTTTTTTTTAATTTTAAATTTTTTTTAATTTTTAATTTTTTTTTATTATTTTTTTAATTTTTGAAAATTTTTCTAAATTTTTTTTTAATTTTTTTAATTTTTTTTTAATTTTTAAAATTTTCTTAAAACTTTTTTTTTTAATTTTTTAACCAAAATTTTAATTTTTTTTAAATTTTTTTTTTAAATTTTTAAAATTTTATAAATTTTTTTTAAAATTATAATGTTTTTATTTCAAAAAATGTTTTTTAATTTTTTTTTAATTTTTTTCTTTTATTTTAATTTTTTTAATTTTTTCAATTTTTTAAATTTTTTTTAAATTGTCTTATATTTTTTTTTAATTTTTAAAATTTTTTTAAAAATTTTCTTTTAAATTTTTTAAAATTTTTTAAAAATTTTAAAATTTTTTTTTTAAATTTTTAAAATTTTTTTTAAAATTTTTTTTTTAAATTTTTAAATTTTTTTTTAAATTTTTAAAATTTTTCTTTGCTTTATTTTTATTTAAATTTTTTAAAATTTTTTTAAAAGTATTATTTTTTTATTTCAAAAATGTTTTTTAATTTAAAATTTTTTTTTATTTTTGTTTTAAATTTTGAAATTTTTTCTAAAATTTTTTTTAATTTTTTTAAAAGTATTATTTTTTTATTTCAAAAATGTTTTTTAATTTTTTAAAAAAAATTTTAATTTTTATTTTTCTTTTTTTAATTTTTTTTTAATTTTTTAAACAAAATTTTTTATTTAAAAAAATTTTTTTTTTAATTTTTTATTTTTTTTAAATTTTTTATTTTTTAAAATTTTTTTTTAATTTCAAATTTTTTTTTTCATTTTTAATTTTTTTTTTTCATTTTTAAAATTTTTTTTTATTTTTTTTTTAAATTTTTCAAATTTTTTTTTAATTTTATAAAAATTTTCTTTGCTTTATTTTTATTTAAATTTTTTTAAATTTTTTAAAATTTTTTTTTTATAAATTTGTTTCAATTTTTTAAAATTTTTTAAAATTTTTTTTTTATAAATTTGTTTCAATTTTTTAACAAAATTAAAAAAATTTATTTATTTTTTCATTTTTTCTACATTTATTAATTTTTTAATTTTTTATTATTTTTTTTTTAATTTTTGATAATTTTACAAAAAAATTTTTTAATTTTAAAATTTTTTTTTTAATTTTTAAATTTTTTTTTAATTTTAAATTTTTTTTAATTTTTAAAATTTTTTTTAAAATTTTTTTTTAAATTTTTAAAATTTTAAAAATTTTTTTTTTAAATTATAAGGTTTTTATTTCAAAAAATGTTTTTTAATTTTTTTTTAAATTTTTTTTCTTTTATTTTAATTTTTTTAATTTTTTCAATTTTTTAAATTTTTTTTAAATTTTCTTATAATTTTTTTTAATTTTTAAAATTTTTTAAAAAAATTTCTTTTAAATTTTTTAAAATTTTTTAAAATTTTTAAAATTTTTTAAAATTTTTAAAATCTTTTTTTAAATTTGTTTCAATTTTTTAACAAAATTAAAAAAATTTATTTGTTTTTTAATTTTTCTACATTTTTTAATTTTTTAAATTTTTTTTATTTTTGTTTTAAATTCCGAAATTTTTTCTAAAATTTTTTTTAATTTTTTTAAACGTATTATTTATTTATTTCAAAAATGTTTTTTAATTTTTTTAATTTTTTCAAATTTTTAAATTTTTATAAAAATTTTCTTATAATTTTTTTTAATTTTTAATTTTTTTTTTAAATTATTTATATATTTTTAAATTTTTAATTTAAATTTTTTTTAATTTTTAATTTTTTTATATTTTAATTTTTTTTAATTTTAAAATTTTTTTTTTAATTTTCAAATTTTTTTTTCATTTTTAAATTTTTTTTATTTTTTTTTAAAATTATTTATATATTTTTGTTTTTTTAATTTATTTTTTTTTTAATTTTTATTTTTTTTTATATTTTAATTTTTTTTTAATTTTTAAAATTTTTTTTTTAATTTTTAAATTTTTTTATTTTTAATTTTTTTTTAATTTTAAAATTTTTTAAAAATTTTTTTTTTAAATTTTTAAAATTTTTTTTTAAATTTTTAAAATTTTTTTAAAATTTTTTTTTTTAATTTTTGAATTTTTTTTTAAATTTTTAAAATTTTTCTTTGCTTTATTTTTATTTAAATTTTTTAATTTTTTTTTAAAATTTTAAAAAAATTTTTTTTAATTTCAAATTTTTTTTTAATTTTGAAATTTTTTTTTTTAATTTTAAAATTTTTTTTTTAATTTTTGAAAATTTTTCTAAATTTTTTTAAAATTTTTTTTAATTTTTATTTAAAAATTTGTTTCAATTTTTTAACATTTTTTAACATTAAATTTTTGAAAATTTTTCTAAATTTTTTTTAAATTTTTTTAATTTTTATTTAAAAATTTGTGTCAATTTTTTAACAAAATTAAAAAAAAATGTTTATTTTTTAATTTTTTTCTATATTTTTTAATTTTTTTTGTTTTTAATTTTTTTAAATTTAAATTTTTTTTTAAATTTTTTATAATTTTACAAAAAAAATTTTTAATTTTAAAAATTTTTTTTTTATTTTTTAAAATTTTTTTTTTAATTTTTAAATTTTTTTTTATTTTCTTTTAATTTTTAAAATTTTTTTTATTTTTTTTTTATTTTTTTTTAATTTTTAAAATTTTTTTTATTTTTTTTTTAATTTTTAAAATTTTTAAAATTTTTTTTTTAAATTTGTTTCAATTTTTTAACAAAATTAAAAAAAAATTATTTGTTTTTTAATTTTTTCTACATTTTTTAATTTTTTTTAATTTTTTTAATTTTTAAAATTTTTTTTATTTTTGTTTTAAATTTTGAAATTTTTTCTAAATTTTCCTAAAATTTTTTTAAAAGTATTATTTTTTTATTTCAAAAATGTTTTTTAATTTTTAAATTTTTTTTTATTTTTTTTTTAATTTTTGAAATTTTTTCTAAATTTTTTTTTAATTTTTTTAAAAGTGTTATTTTTTTATTTCAAAAATGTTTTTTAATTTTTAAAAAATTTTTTTAATTTTTATTTTTCTTTTTTTAATTTTTTTTTAATTTTTTAAACAAAATTTTTTATTTTTTTAAATTTTTTTTAAAATTTTTTTATTTTTTAAAATTTTTTATTTTTAAAATTTTTTTTTTATTTTTTAAAATTTTTTTTTAAATTTTTTAAATTTTTAAAATTTTTTAAAATTTTTTTTAAAATTATAGTGTTTTTATTTCAAAAAATGTTTTTTAATTTTTTTTAAATTTTTTTTCTTTTATTTTAATTTTTTTAATTTTTTCAATTTTTTAAATTTTTTTTAAATTGTCTTATAATTTTTTTTTAATTTTTAAATTTTTTAAAAAATTTTCTTTTAAATTTTTTAAAATTTTTTAAAATTTTTAAAATTTTTTAAAATTTTTAAAATTTTTTTTTTAATTTTAAATTTTTTTTAATTTTTAAAATTTTTTTTATTTTTTTTTAATTTTTGAAAATTTTTCTAAATTTTTTTTTAAATTTTTTTAATTTTTTTTTAATTTTTAAAATTTTCTTAAAACTTTTTTTTTAATTTTTTAAACAAAATTTTTAATTTTTTTAAAATTTTTTTTTTAAATTTTTAAAATTTTATAAAATTTTTTTAAAATTATAATGTTTTTATTTCAAAAAATGTTTTTTAATTTTAAAAAAAATTTTCAATTTTTTTTCTTTTTTTAATTTTTTTTTAATTTTTAAACTGTTCTTAAAACTTTTTTTTAATTTTTTAAACAAAATTTTTTATTTTTTTTAAATTTTTTTTTTAAATTTTTAAATTTTTTTTTAAATTTTTTTAAAAGTATTATTTTTTTATTTCAAAAATGTTTTTTAATTTAAAAATTTTTTTTATTTTTGTTTTAAATTTTGAAATTTTTTCTAAAATTTTTTTTAATTTTTTTAAAAGTATTATTTTTTTATTTCAAAAATGTTTTTTAATTTTTTAAAAAAAAATTTAATTTTTATTTTTCTTTTTTTAATTTTTTTTTAATTTTTTAAACAAAATTTTTTATTTAAAAAATTTTTTTTTTAATTTTTTATTTTTTTTAAATTTTTTATTTTTTTAAATTTTTTTTTAATTTCAAAATTTTTTTTTCATTTTTAAAATTTTTTTTTATTTTTTTTTAAATTTTTCAAAATTTTTTTAATTTTTTAAAAATTTTCTTTGCTTTATTTTTATTTAAATTTTTTAAAAATTTTTTAAATTTTTTTTTATAAATTTGTTTCAATTTTTTAAAATTTTAAAAAATTTTTTTTTTATAAATTTGTTTCAATTTTTTAACAAAATTAAAAAAATTTATTTATTTTTTCATTTTTTCTACATTTATTAATTTTTTAATTTTTTATTATTTTTTTTTAATTTTTGATAATTTTACAAAAAAATTTTTTAATTTTAAAATTTTTTTTTTAATTTTTAAATTTTTTTTAATTTTAAATTTTTTTTAATTTTTAAAATTTTTTTTAAAATTTTTTTTTAAATTTTTAAAATTTTTAAAAATTTTTTTTAAATTATAAGGTTTTTATTTCAAAAAATGTTTTTTAATTTTTTTTAAATTTTTTTTCTTTTATTTTAATTTTTTTAATTTTTTCAATTTTTTAAATTTTTTTTAAATTTTCTTATAATTTTTTTTAATTTTTAAAATTTTTTAAAAAAATTTCTTTTAAATTTTTTAAAATTTTTTAAAATTTTTAAAATTTTTTAAAATTTTTAAAATCTTTTTTTAAATTTGTTTCAATTTTTTAACAAAATTAAAAAAATTTATTTGTTTTTTAATTTTTCTACATTTTTTAATTTTTTAAATTTTTTTTATTTTTGTTTTAAATTCCGAAATTTTTTCTAAAATTTTTTTTAATTTTTTTAAACGTATTATTTATTTATTTCAAAAATGTTTTTTAATTTTTTTAATTTTTTCAAATTTTTAAATTTTTATAAAAATTTTCTTATAATTTTTTTTAATTTTTAATTTTTTTTTTAAAATTATTTATATATTTTTAAATTTTTAATTTAAATTTTTTTTCAATTTTTAATTTTTTTATATTTTAATTTTTTTTAATTTTAAAATTTTTTTTTTAATTTTCAAATTTTTTTTTCATTTTTAAAATTTTTTTTATTTTTTTTTTAAATTATTTATATATTTTTGTTTTTTTAATTTAAATTTTTTTTAATTTTTATTTTTTTTTATATTTTAAATTTTTTTTAATTTTTAAAATTTTTTTTTTAATTTTTAAATTTTTTTATTTTTAATTTTTTTTTAATTTTAAAATTTTTTAAAAATTTTTTTTTAAATTTTTAAAATTTTTTTTTTTAAATTTTTAAAATTTTTTAAAATTTTTTTTTTTTAATTTTTGAATTTTTTTTTAAATTTTTAAAATTTTTCTTTGCTTTATTTTTATTTAAATTTTTTAATTTTTTTTTTAAATTTTAAAAAAAATTTTTTTAATTTCAAATTTTTTTTTAATTTTGAAATTTTTTTTTTTTAATTTTAAAAATTTTTTTTTTTAATTTTTGAAAATTTTTCTAAATTTTTAAAAAAATTTTTTTAATTTTTATTTAAAAATTTGTTTCAATTTTT
This sequence comes from Andrena cerasifolii, assembly GCF_050908995.1. Classification (NCBI taxonomy): domain Eukaryota; kingdom Metazoa; phylum Arthropoda; class Insecta; order Hymenoptera; family Andrenidae; genus Andrena; species Andrena cerasifolii. The sequence continues at coordinate 3,467 of NW_027487644.1, read as the reverse complement.
TAACAAAATTAAAAAAAAATGTTTATTTTTTAATTTTTTTCTATATTTTTTAATTTTTTTTGTTTTTAATTTTTTAAATTTAAATTTTTTTTAAATTTTTTATAATTTTACAAAAAAAATTTTTAATTTTTAAAATTTTTTTTTATTTTTTAAAATTTTTTTTTTTAATTTTTAAATTTTTTTTTATTTTTTTTTTAATTTTTAAAATTTTTTTTATTTTTTTTTTAATTTTTAAAATTTTTTAAATTTTTTTTTTAAATTTGTTTCAATTTTTTAACAAAATTATAAAAAAATTATTTGTTTTTTAATTTTTTTCTACCTATTTTAATTTTTTAAATTTTATTTATTTTTGTTTTAAATTCCGAAATTTTTTCTAATTTTTTTTTTAATTTTTTTAAACGTATTATTTATTTATTTCAAAAATGTTTTTTAATTTTTTTAATTTTTTCAAATTTTTAAATTTTTTTAAAAATTTTCTAATAATTTTTTTTAATTTTTAAAATTTTTTAAAAAAAATTTTTAAAATTTCCTTCTAATTTTTTAAAAATTTTTAAAATTTTTTTTTAATTTTTTAAAAATTTTCTTTGCTTTATTTTTATTTAAATTTTTAAAATTTTTATTTTTCTTTTTTCTTTTTTTTTAATTTTTTAAAATTTTTTTTAAAATTTATTTTAATTTTTTTAATTTTTAAATTTTTTTTATTTTTTTTTTATAATTTATATATTTTTAATTTTTTAATTTAAATTTTTTTTTTATTTTTTAATTTTTTTATATTTTAATTTTTTTTTAATTTCAAAATTTTTTTTTTAATTTTTAAATTTTTTTTTCATTTTTAAAATTTTTTTTATTTTTTTTTTAAATTTTTAAAATTTTTTTTTAATTTTTTAAAAATTTTCTTTGCTTTACTTTTATTTAAATTTTTAAAAAAATTTTAAAATTTTTTTTTTATAAATTTGTTTCAATTTTTTAACAAAATTAAAAAAATTTATTTATTTTTTCATTTTTTTCTACATTTATTCATTTTTTTAATTTTTTTAATTTTTAAATTTTTTTTATTTTTTTTTAAATTTTTGATAATTTTACAAAAAAAATTTTAATCTTTAATTTTTTTAATTTTTAAAATTTTTTTTTAATTTTTAATTTTTTTTTAATTTTAAAATTTTTTTTATTTTTTTTTTAATTTTTGAAAATATTTCTAAATTTATTTAAATTTTTTTTTAATTTTTAAAATTTTCTTATAACTTTTTTTTTAATTTTTTAAACAAAATTTTTTATTTTTTAAAAAATTCTTTTTTAAATTTTTAAAATTTTTTAAATTTTTTTTTTAAAATTATAAGGTTTTTATTTCAAAAAATGTTTTTTAATTTTTAAAAAAATCTTTTAAATTTTATTTTTCTTTTTAATTTTTTTTTAATTTTTTAAACAAAATTTTTTATTTTTAAAAATTTTTTTTTTAATTTTTTATTTTTTAAAATTTTTTAAACAAAATTTTTTATTTTTTTAAAATTGTTTTTTTAAATTTTAATTTTTTTTAAAAATTTTTTTAAAAGTATTATTTTTTTATTTCAAAAATGTTTTTTAATTTTTAAAAATTTTTTTTAATTTTTTTAATTTTTTTTTAATTTTTAAAATTTTCTTAAAACTTTTTTTTTAATTTTTTAAACAAAATTTTTATTTTTTTTTAAATTTTTTTTTAAATTTTTAAAATTTTTTTTAAATTTTTTTTAAAATTATAATGGTTTTATTTCAAAAAATGTTTTTTAATTTTTTTTAAATTTTTTTTCTTCTATTTTAATTTTTTAATTTTTTCAATTTTTTAAATTTTTTAAATTTTTTTTAAAATTTTCTTATAATTTTTTTTTATTTTTCAATTTTTCTTAAAATTTTTCTTTTAAATTTTTAAAATTTTTTAAAATTTTTAAATTTTTTTTTTAAATTTGTTTCAATTTTTTAACAAAATTAAAAAAAAATTATTTGTTTTTTAATTTTTTTCTACATTTTTTAATTTTTTTAATTTTAAATTTTTTTTATTTTCGTTTTAAATTTTGAAATTTTTTCCAAAAATTTTTTAATTTTTTTAAAAGTATTATTTTTTTATTTCAAAATGTTTTTTAATTTTTTTAAAATTTTTTTAAATTTTTCTTTTAAATTTTTTAAAATTTTTAAAATTTAAAAAAAATTTTTTTAATTTGTTTCAATTTTTTAACAAAATTAAAAAAAATTTATTTGTTTTTTAATTTTTTTTCAACATTTTTTAATTTTTTAAATTTTATTTATTTTTGTTTTAAATTCCGAAATTTTTTCTAAAATTTTTTTTAATTTTTTTAAACGTATTATTTATTTATTTCAAAAATGCTTTTTAATTTTTTTAATTTTTTCAAATTTTTAAATTTTTATAAAAATTTTCTTATAATTTTTTTTAATTTTTATTTTTTTTTTAATTTTTTTTAAATTATTTATATATTTTTAATTTTTTAATTTAAATTTTTTTTTAATTTTAATTTTTTTATATTTTAATTTTTTTTTAATTTAAAATTTTTTTTTAATTTTTAAATTTTTTTTTCATTTTTAAATTTTTTTTATTTTTTTTTTAAATTATTTATATATTTTTGTTTTTTTAATTTAATTTTTTTTTTAATTTTTATTTTTTTTATATTTTAAATTTTTTTAATTTTTAAATTTTTTTTTTAATTTTTAAATTTTTTTTATTTTTAATTTTTTTTAATTTTAAAATTTTCTTAAAATTTTTTTTTTAAATTTTTAAAATTTTTTTTTCATTTTTAAATTTTTTTTTATTTTTTTTTTAAATTATTTATATATTTTTGTTTTTTTAATTTAATTTTTTTTTTAATTTTTATTTTTTTTATATTTTAAATTTTTTTAATTTTTAAATTTTTTTTTTTAATTTTTAAATTTTTTTTATTTTAATTTTTTTTAATTTTAAAATTTTCTTAAAATTTTTTTTTTAAATTTTTAAAATTTTTTTTTAAATTTTAAAATTTTTTTAAATTTTTTTTTTTTAATTTTTAAATTTTTAAAATTTTTCTTTGCTTTATTTTTATTTAAATTTTTAATTTTTTTTTAAAATTTTAAAAAAAAATTTTTAATTTCAATTTTTTTTTAATTTTTGAAAATTTTTTTAATTTTTTTAAATTTTTTAAAAGTATTATTTTTTACTTCAAAAATGTTTTTTAATTTTAAAAAAAATTTCAATTTTTATTTTTCTTTTTTTAATTTTTTTTTTAAATTTTTAAAATGTTCTTAAAACTTTTTTTTTAATTTTTTAAACAAAATTTTTTATTTTTTTTAAATTTTTTTTTAAATTTTTAAATTTTTTTAAAATTTTTTTAAAAGTATTATTTTTTTATTTCAAAAATGTTTTTTAATTTTTAAAATTTTTTTTTTATTTTTTTTAAATTTTTTTATTTTTTTTTAATTTTTGATAATTTTACAAAAAAAATTTTAAT
>NW_027487643.1:10000-13983 GCF_050908995.1 Andrena cerasifolii | reverse complement strand
TTGTTTCGTTGTTTCGTTGTTTCGTTGTTTCGTTGTTTCGTTGTTTCGTTGTTTCGTTGGTTCGTTGTTTCGTTGGTTCGTTGGTTCGTTGGTTCGTTGGTTCGTTGGTTCGTTGGTTCGTTGGTTCGTTGGTTCGTTGGTTCGTTGGTTCGTTGGTTCGTTGGTTCGTTGGTTCGTTGGTTCGTTGGTTCGTTGGTTCGTTGGTTCGTTGGTTCGTTGGTTCGTTGGTTCGTTGGTTCGTTGTTTCGTTGTTTCGTTGTTTCGTTGTTTCGTTGTTTCGTTGTTTCGTTGTTTCGTTGTTTCGTTGTTTCGTTGTTTCGTTGTTTCGTTGTTTCGTTGTTTCGTTGTTTCGTTGTTTCGTTGTTTCGTTGTTTCGTTGTTTCGTTGTTTCGTTGTTTCGTTGTTTCGTTGTTTCGTTGTTTCGTTGTTTCGTTGTTTCGTTGTTTCGTTGTTTCGTTGTTTCGTTGTTTCGTTGTTTCTTTGTTTCGTTGTTTCGTTGTTTCGTTGTTTCGTTGTTTCGTTGTTTCGTTATTTCGTTGTTTCGTTGTTTCGTTGTTTCGTTGTTTCGTTGTTTCGTTGGTTCGTTGTTTCGTTGTTTCGTTGGTTCGTTGTTTCGTTGTTTCGTTGTTTCGTTGTTTCGTTGTTTCGTTGGTTCGTTGTTTCGTTGTTTCGTTGTTTCGTTGTTTCGTTGTTTCGTTGTTTCGTTGTTTCGTTGTTTCGTTGTTTCGTTGTTTCGTTGTTTCGTTGTTTCGTTGGTTCATTGGTTCGTTGTTTCGTTGTTTCGTTGTTTCGTTGTTTCGTTGTTTCGTTGTTTCGTTGTTTCGTTGTTTCGTTGTTTCGTTGTTTCGTTGTTTCGTTGTTTCGTTGTTTCGTTGTTTCGTTGTTTCGTTGTTTCGTTGTTTCGTTGTTTCGTTGTTTCGTTGTTTCGTTGTTTCGTTGGTTCTTTTGTTTCTTTGTCACTTTGTTCGTTTGTTCGTTTGTTCGTTGGTACGTTGGTTCGTTGGTTCGTTGTTTCGTTGGTTCGTTGTTTCGTTGTTTCGTTGTTTCGTTGTTTCGTTGTTTCGTTGTTTCGTTGTTTCGTTGTTTCGTTGTTTCGTTGTTTCGTTGTTTCGTTGTTTCGTTGTTTCGATGTTTCGTTGTTTCGTTGTTTCGTTGTTTCGTTGTTTCGTTGTTTCGTTGTTTCGTTGTTTCGTTGCTTCGTTGTTTCGTTGTTTCGTTGTTTCGTTGTTTCGTTGTTTCGTTGTTTCGTTGTTTCGTTGTTTCGTTGTTTCGTTGTTTCGTTGTTTCGTTGTTTCGTTGTTTCGTTGTTTCGTTGTTTCTTTGTTTCGTTGTTTCGTTGTTTCGTTGTTTCGTTGTTTCGTTGTTTCGTTGTTTCGTTGTTTCGTTGTTTCGTTGGTTCTTTTCTTTCTTTGTCACTTTGTTCGTTTGTTCGTTTGTTCGTTGGTTCGTTGGTTCGTTGGTTCGAAGGTTCGTGGGTTCGTTGGTTCGTTGGTTCGTTGGTTCGTTGGTTCGTTGGTTCGTTGGTTCGTTGGTTCGTTGGTTCGTTGGTTCGTTGGTTCGTTGGTTCGTTGGTTCGTTGGTTCGTTGGTTCGTTGGTTCGTTGGTTCGTTGGTTCGTTGGTTCGTTGGTTCGTTGGTTCGTTGTTTCGTTGTTTCGTTGCTTCGTTGTTTCGTTGTTTCGTTGTTTCGTTGTTTCGTTGTTTCGTTGTTTCGTTGTTTCGTTGTTTCGTTGTTTCGTTGTTTCGTTGTTTCGTTGTTTCGTTGTTTCGTTGTTTCGTTGTTTCGTTGTTTCGTTGTTTCGTTGTTTCGTTGTTTCGTTGTTTCTTTGTTTCGTTGTTTCGTTGTTTCGTTGTTTCGTTGTTTCGTTGTTTCGTTATTTCGTTGTTTCGTTGTTTCGTTGTTTCGTTGTTTCGTTGTTTCGTTGGTTCTTTTCTTTCTTTGTCACTTTGTTCGTTTGTTCGTTTGTTCGTTGGTTCGTTGGTTCGTTGTTTCGTTGTTTCGTTGTTTCGTTGTTTCGTTGTTTCGTTGTTTCGTTGTTTCGTTGTTTCGTTGTTTCGTTGTTTCGTTGTTTCGTTGTTTCGTTGTTTCGTTGTTTCGTTGGTTCTTTTGTTTCTTTGTCACTTTGTTCGTTTGTTCGTTTGTTCGTTTGTTCGTTGGTACGTTGGTTCGTTGGTTCGTTGGTTCGTTGGTTCGTTGGTTCGTTGTTTCGTTGTTTCGTTGTTTCGTTGTTTCGTTGTTTCGTTGTTTCGTTGTTTCGTTGTTTCGTTGTTTCGTTGTTTCGTTGTTTCGTTGTTTCGTTGTCACTTTGTTCGTTTGTTCGTTTGTTCGTTGGTACGTTGGTTCGTTGGTTCGTTGTTTCGTTGGTTCGTTGTTTCGTTGTTTCGTTGTTTCGTTGTTTCGTTGTTTCGTTGTTTCGTTGTTTCGTTGTTTCGTTGTTTCGTTGTTTCGTTGTTTCGTTGTTTCGTTGTTTCGTTGTTTCGTTGTTTCGTTGTTTCGTTGGTTCTTTTGTTTCTTTGTCACTTTGTTCGTTTGTTCGTTTGTTCGTTGGTACGTTGGTTCGTTGGTTCGTTGTTTCGTTGGTTCGTTGTTTCGTTGTTTCGTTGTTTCGTTGTTTCGTTGTTTCGTTGTTTCGTTGTTTCGTTGTTTCGTTGTTTCGTTGTTTCGTTGTTTCGTTGTTTCGTTGTTTCGATGTTTCGTTGTTTCGTTGTTTCGTTGTTTCGTTGTTTCGTTGTTTCGTTGTTTCGTTGTTTCGTTGCTTCGTTGTTTCGTTGTTTCGTTGTTTCGTTGTTTCGTTGTTTCGTTGTTTCGTTGTTTCGTTGTTTCGTTGTTTCGTTGTTTCGTTGTTTCGTTGTTTCGTTGTTTCGTTGTTTCGTTGTTTCTTTGTTTCGTTGTTTCGTTGTTTCGTTGTTTCGTTGTTTCGTTGTTTCGTTGTTTCGTTGTTTCGTTGTTTCGTTGGTTCTTTTCTTTCTTTGTCACTTTGTTCGTTTGTTCGTTTGTTCGTTGGTTCGTTGGTTCGTTGGTTCGAAGGTTCGTGGGTTCGTTGGTTCGTTGGTTCGTTGGTTCGTTGGTTCGTTGGTTCGTTGGTTCGTTGGTTCGTTGGTTCGTTGGTTCGTTGGTTCGTTGGTTCGTTGGTTCGTTGGTTCGTTGGTTCGTTGGTTCGTTGGTTCGTTGGTTCGTTGGTTCGTTGGTTCGTTGGTTCGTTGGTTCGTTGTTTCGTTGTTTCGTTGCTTCGTTGTTTCGTTGTTTCGTTGTTTCGTTGTTTCGTTGTTTCGTTGTTTCGTTGTTTCGTTGTTTCGTTGTTTCGTTGTTTCGTTGTTTCGTTGTTTCGTTGTTTCGATGTTTCGTTGTTTCGTTGTTTCGTTGTTTCGTTGTTTCGTTGTTTCGTTGTTTCGTTGTTTCGTTGTTTCGTTGTTTCGTTGTTTCGTTGTTTCGTTGTCACTTTGTTCGTTTGTTCGTTTGTTCGTTGGTACGTTGGTTCGTTGGTTCGTTGTTTCGTTGGTTCGTTGTTTCGTTGTTTCGTTGTTTCGTTGTTTCGTTGTTTCGTTGTTTCGTTGTTTCGTTGTTTCGTTGTTTCGTTGTTTCGTTGTTTCGTTGTTTCGTTGTTTCGTTGTTTCGTTGTTTCGTTGTTTCGTTGGTTCTTTTGTTTCTTTGTCACTTTGTTCGTTTGTTCGTTTGTTCGTTGGTACGTTGGTTCGTTGGTTCGTTGTTTCGTTGGTTCGTTGTTTCGTTGTTTCGTTGTTTCGTTGTTTCGTTGTTTCGTTGTTTCGTTGTTTCGTTGTTTCGTTGGTTCTTTTGTTTCTTTGTCACTTTGTTCGTTTGTTCGTTTGTTCGTTTGTTCGTTGGTACGTTGGTTCGTTGGTTCGTTGGTTCGTTGGTTCGTTGGTTCGTTGTTTCGTTGTTTCGTTGTTTCGTTGTTTCGTTGTTTCGTTGTTTCGTTGTTTCGTTGTTTCGTTGTTTCGTTGTTTCGTTGTTTCGTTGTTTCGT
>NW_027487643.1:0-5000 GCF_050908995.1 Andrena cerasifolii | reverse complement strand
TGGTTCGTTGGTTCGAAGGTTCGTTGGTTCGTTGGTTCGTTGGTTCGTTGGTTCGTTGGTTCGTTGGTTCGTTGGTTCGTTGGTTCGTTGGTTCGTTGGTTCGTTGGTTCGTTGGTTCGTTGGTTCGTTGGTTCGTTGGTTCGTTGGTTCGTTGGTTCGTTGGTTCGTTGGTTCGTTGTTTCGTTGTTTCGTTGCTTCGTTGTTTCGTTGTTTCGTTGTTTCGTTGTTTCGTTGTTTCGTTGTTTCGTTGTTTCGTTGTTTCGTTGTTTCGTTGTTTCGTTGTTTCGTTGTTTCGTTGTTTCGTTGTTTCGTTGTTTCGTTGTTTCGTTGTTGCGTTGTTTCGTTGTTTCGTTGTTTCTTTGTTTCGTTGTTTCGTTGTTTCGTTGTTTCGTTGTTTCGTTGTTTCGTTGTTTCGTTGTTTCGTTGGTTCTTTTCTTTCTTTGTCACTTTGTTCGTTTGTTCGTTTGTTCGTTGGTTCGTTGGTTCGTTGGTTCATTGGTTCGTTGGTTCGTTGGTTCGTTGGTTCGTTGGTTCGTTGGTTCGTTGGTTCGTTGGTTCGTTGGTTCGTTGGTTCGTTGGTTCGTTGGTTCGTTGTTTCGTTGTTTCGTTGTTTCGTTGTTTCGTTGTTTCGTTGTTTCGTTGTTTCGTTGTTTCGTTGTTTCGTTGTTTCGTTGTTTCGTTGTTTCGTTGTTTCGTTGTTTCGTTGTTTCGTTGTTTCGTTGTTTCGTTGTTTCGTTGTTTCGTTGTTTCGTTGTTTCGTTGTTTCGTTGTTTCGTTGTTTCGTTGTTTCGTTGTTTCGTTGTTTCGTTGTTTCGTTGTTTCGTTGTTTCGTTGTTTCGTTGTTCCGTTGTTTCGTTGTTTCGTTGTTTCGTTGTTTCGTTGGTTCTTTTGTTTCTTTGTCACTTTGTTCGTTTGTTCGTTGGTACGTTGGTTCGTTGGTTCGTTGGTTCGTTGGTTCGTTGTTTCGTTGTTTCGTTGTTTCGTTGTTTCGTTGTTTCGTTGTTTCGTTGTTTCGTTGTTTCGTTGTTTCGTTGTTTCGTTGTTTCGTTGTTTCGTTGTTTCGTTGTTTCGTTGTTTCGTTGTTTCGTTGTTTCGTTGTTTCGTTGTTTCGTTGTTTCGTTGTTTCGTTGGTTCGTTGGTTCGTTGGTTCGTTGGTTCGTTGGTTCGTTGTTTCGTTGTTTCGTTGTTTCGTTGTTTCGTTGTTTCGTTGTTTCGTTGTTTCGTTGTTTCGTTGTTTCGTTGTTTCGTTGTTTCGTTGTTTCGTTGTTTCGTTGTTTCGTTGTTTCGTTGTTTCGTTGTTTCGTTGTTTCGTTGGTTCGTTGGTTCGTTGGTTCGTTGGTTCGTTGGTTCGTTGGTTCGTTGTTTCGTTGTTTCGTTGTTTCGTTGTTTCGTTGTTTCGTTGTTTCGTTGTTTCGTTGTTTCGTTGTTTCGTTGTTTCGTTGATTCGTTGTTTCGTTGTTTCGTTGTTTCGTTGTTTCGTTGTTTCGTTGTTTCGTTGTTTCGTTGTTTCGTTGTTTCGTTGTTTCGTTGTTTCGTTGTTTCGTTGTTTCGTTGTTTCGTTGTTTCGTTGTTTCGTTGTTTCGTTGTTTCGTTGTTTCGTTGTTTCGTTGTTGCGTTGTTTCGTTGTTTCGTTGGTTCGTTGGTTCGTTGTTTCGTTGTTTCGATGTTTCGTTGTTTCGTTGTTTCGTTGTTTCGTTGTTTCGTTGTTTCGTTGTTTCGTTGTTTCGTTCTTTCGTTGGTTCGTTGGTTCGTTGGTTCGTTGGTTCGTTGGTTCGTTGGTTCGTTGGTTCGTTGGTTCGTTGGTTCGTTGTTTCGTTGTTTCGTTGTTTCGTTGTTTCGTTGTTTCGTTGTTTCGTTGTTTCGTTGTTTCGTTGTTTCGTTGTTTCGTTGTTTCGTTGTTTCGTTGTTTCGTTGTTTCGTTGGTTCTTTTGTTTCTTTGTCACTTTGTTCGTTTGTTCGTTTGTTCGTTTGTTCGTTTGTTCGTTTGTTCGTTGGTACGTTGGTTCGTTGGTTCGTTGGTTCGTTGGTTCGTTGTTTCGTTGTTTCGTTGTTTCGTTGTTTCGTTGTTTCGTTGTTTCGTTGTTTCGTTGTTTCGTTGTTTCGTTGTTTCGTTGTTTCGTTGTTTCGTTGTTTCGTTGTTTCGTTGTTTCGATGTTTCGTTGTTTCGTTGTTTCGTTGTTTCGTTGTTTCGTTGTTTCGTTGTTTCGTTGTTTCGTTGTTTCGTTGCTTCGTTGTTTCGTTGTTTCGTTGTTTCGTTGTTTCGTTGTTTCGTTGTTTCGTTGTTTCGTTGTTTCGTTGGTTCTTTTCTTTCTTTGTCACTTTGTTCGTTTGTTCGTTTGTTCGTTGGTTCGTTGGTTCGTTGGTTCGTTGGTTCGTTGGTTCGTTGGTTCGTTGGTTCGTTGGTTCGTTGGTTCGTTGGTTCGTTGGTTCGTTGGTTCGTTGGTTCGTTGGTTCGTTGGTTCGTTGGTTCGTTGTTTCGTTGTTTCGTTGTTTCGTTGTTTCGTTGTTTCGTTGTTTCGTTGTTTCGTTGTTTCGTTGTTTCGTTGTTTCGTTGTTTCTTTGTTTCGTTGTTTCGTTGTTTCGTTGTTTCGTTGTTTCGTTGTTTCGTTGTTTCGTTGTTTCGTTGGTTCGTTGGTTCGTTGGTTCGTTGGTTCGTTGGTTCGTTGGTTCGTTGTTTCGTTGTTTCGTTGTTTCGTTGTTTCGTTGTTTCGTTGTTTCGTTGTTTCGTTGTTTCGTTGTTTCGTTGTTTCGTTGTTTCGTTGTTTCGTTGTTTCGTTGTTTCGTTGTTTCGTTGTTTCGTTGTTTCTTTGTTTCGTTGTTTCGTTGTTTCGTTGTTTCGTTGTTTCGTTGTTTCGTTGTTTCGTTGTTTCGTTGTTTCGTTGTTTCGTTGGTTCTTTTCTTTCTTTGTCACTTTGTTCGTTTGTTCGTTTGTTCGTTGGTTCGTTGGTTCGTTGGTTCGAAGGTTCGTTGGTTCGTTGGTTCGTTGGTTCGTTGGTTCGTTGGTTCGTTGGTTCGTTGGTTCGTTGGTTCGTTGGTTCGTTGGTTCGTTGGTTCGTTGGTTCGTTGGTTCGTTGGTTCGTTGGTTCGTTGGTTCGTTGGTTCGTTGGTTCGTTGGTTCGTTGGTTCGTTGGTTCGTTGGTTCGTTGGTTCGTTGGTTCGTTGGTTCGTTGGTTCGTTGGTTCGTTGGTTCGTTGGTTCGTTGGTTCGTTGGTTCGTTCGTTCGTTCGTTGGTTCGTTGGTTCGTTGGTTCGTTGGTTCGTTGGTTCGTTGGTTCGTTGGTTCGTTGGTTCGTTGCTTCGTTGCTTCGTTGTTTCGTTGTTTCGTTGTTTCGTTGTTTCGTTGTTTCGTTGTTTCGTTGTTTCGTTGTTTCGTTGTTTCGTTGTTTCGTTGTTTCGTTGTTTCGTTGTTTCGTTGTTTCGTTGTTTCGTTGTTTCGTTGTTTCGTTGTTTCGTTGTTTCGTTGTTTCGTTGTTTCGTTGGTTCTTTTCTTTCTTTGTCACTTTGTTCGTTTGTTCGTTTGTTCGTTGGTTCGTTGGTTCGTTGGTTCGTTGGTTCGTTGGTTCGTTGGTTCGTTGGTTCGTTGGTTCGTTGGTTCGTTGGTTCGTTGGTTCGTTGGTTCGTTGGTTCGTTGGTTCGTTGGTTCGTTGGTTCGTTGGTTCGTTGGTTCGTTGTTTCGTTGTTTCGTTGTTTCGTTGTTTCGTTGTTTCGTTGTTTCGTTGTTTCGTTGTTTCGTTGGTTCTTTTGTTTCTTTGTCACTTTGTTCGTTTGTTCGTTTGTTCGTTTGTTCGTTGTTTCGATGTTTCGTTGTTTCGTTGTTTCGTTGTTTCGTTGTTTCGTTGTTTCGTTGTTTCGTTGTTTCGTTGCTTCGTTGTTTCGTTGTTTCGTTGTTTCGTTGTTTCGTTGTTTCGTTGTTTCGTTGTTTCGTTGTTTCGTTGTTTCGTTGTTTCGTTGTTTCGTTGTTTCGTTGTTTCGTTGTTTCTTTGTTTCGTTGTTTCGTTGTTTCGTTGTTTCGTTGTTTCGTTGTTTCGTTGTTTCGTTGTTTCGTTTGTTTCGTTGTTTCGTTGTTTCGTTGTTTCGTTGTTTCGTTGGTTCTTTTCTTTCTTTGTCACTTTGCTCGTTTGTTCGTTTGTTCGTTGGTTCGTTGGTTCGAAGGTTCGTTGGTTCGTTGGTTCGTTGGTTCGTTGGTTCGTTGGTTCGTTGGTTCGTTGGTTCGTTGGTTCGTTGGTTCGTTGGTTCGTTGGTTCGTTGGTTCGTTGGTTCGTTGGTTCGTTGGTTCGTTGGTTCGTTGGTTCGTTGGTTCGTTGGTTCGTTGTTTCGTTGTTTCGTTGCTTCGTTGTTTCGTTGTTTCGTTGTTTCGTTGTTTCGTTGTTTCGTTGTTTCGTTGTTTCGTTGTTTCGTTGTTTCGTTGTTTCGTTGTTTCGTTGTTTCGTTGTTTCGTTGTTTCGTTGTTTCTTTGTTTCGTTGTTTCGTTGTTTCGTTGTTTCGTTGTTTCGTTGTTTCGTTGTTTCGTTGTTTCGTTGGTTCTTTTCTTTCTTTGTCACTTTGTTCGTTTGTTCGTTTGTTCGTTTGTTCGTTGGTTCGTTGGTTCGTTGGTTCGTTGGTTCGTTGGTTCGTTGGTTCGTTGGTTCGTTGGTTCGTTGGTTCGTTGGTTCGTTGGTTCGTTGGTTCGTTGGTTCGTTGTTTCGTTGTTTCGTTGTTTCGTTGTTTCGTTGTTTCGTTGTTTCGTTGTTTCGTTGTTTCGTTGTTTCGTTGTTTCGTTGTTTCGTTGTTTCGTTGTTTCGTTGTTTCGTTGTTTCGTTGTTTCGTTGTTTCGTTGTTTCGTTGTTTCGTTGTTTCGTTGTTTCGTTGTTTCGTTGTTTCGTTGTTTCGTTGTTTCGTTGTTTCGTTGTTTCGTTGTTTCGTCGTTTCGTTGTTTCGTTGTTTCGTTGTTTCGTTGGTTCTTTTGTTTCTTTGTCACTTTGTTCGTTTGTTCGTTGGTACGTTGGTTCGTTGGTTCGTTGG
>NW_027487640.1:0-14018 GCF_050908995.1 Andrena cerasifolii | reverse complement strand
GGCCAAAATCTGGCCAAAAATTTTCAGAATGCACAAAATTGGGCTTTGTAACAGGACAACATACCGTCGAAAGAGATGGCACAAAGTAACGTCTCCGGAGAGCAAATCAAAGAGCGAGATGTGGCGCAGATGTTTCGAGACAGTGACTGATTAACGAAGAGACGCAGAATTTTCGAACGCCTCTTGAAAGGCCTGCGCCTCTTATTTGCAACTTTAAGGCGATGCCTTTGAAGCTGAAGTTTAGTATACCTCTTTCCACTTCATTTTCTCCTGATATATTGGCCAAAATCTGGCGAAAATTTCGAGAATGCACAAAATTGGGCTTTGTAACAGGAGAACATGCCGTCGAAAGAGATGGCACAAAGTAACGTCTCCGGACAGCAAACGAAAGAGCGAGAAGTGGCGCAGGTGTTTCGAGACAGTGACTGTTTCACGAAGAGACGCAGAATTTTCGAAAGCCTCTTGAAAGGCCTGCGCCTCTTAATTGCAAGTTTAAGGCGATGCCATTGAAGCTGAAATTTAGTATACCTCTTTCCACTTCATGTTCTCCTGATATATTGGCCAAAATCTGGCGAAAATTTTCAGAATGCACAGAATTGGGCTTTGTAACAGGAGAACATGCCGTCGAAAGAGATGGCACAAAGTAACGTCTCCGGAGGGCAAATCAATGAGCGAGAAGTGGCGCAGATGTTTCGAGACAGTGACTGTTTAACGAAGAGTCGCACAATTTTCGAACGCCTCTTGAAAGGCCTGCGCCTCTGATTTGATACTTTTTAGCGATGCCTTTGAAGCTGAAATTTAGTATACCTGTTTCCATTTCATGTTCTCCTGATATATTGGCCAAAATCTAGCGAAAATTTTCAGAATGCACAAAATTGGGCTTTGTAACAGGAGAACATGCCGTCGAAAGGGATGGCACAATGTAACGTCTCCGGAGAGCAAATCAAAGAGCGAGAAGTGGCGCAGGTGTTTCGAGACAGTGACTGTTTCACGAAGAGACGCAGAATTTTCGAACGCCTCTTGAAAGGCCTGCGCCTCTTATTTGCAACTTTAAGGCGATGCCTTTGAAGCTGAAATTTAGTATACCTCTTTCCACTTCATGTTCTCCTGATATATTGGCCAAAATCTAGCGAAAATTTTCAGAATGCACAACATTGGGCTTTGTAACAGGAGAACATGCCGTCGAAAGGGATGGCACAAAGTAACGTCTCCGGAGGGCAAATCAAAGAGCGAGAAGTGGCGCAGGTGTTTCGAGACAGTGACTGTTTAACGAAGAGACGCAGAATTTTCGAACGCCTCCTGAAAGGCCTGCGCCTCTTAATTGCGACTTTAAGGCGATGCCTTTGAAGCTGAAATTTAGTATACCTCTTTCCACTTCATGTTCTCCTGATATATTGGCCAAACTCTAGCGAAAATTTTCACAATGCACAAAATTGGGCTTTGTAACAGGAGAACATGCAGTCGAAAGAGATGGAACAAAGTAATGTCTCCGGAGAGCAAATCAAAGAGCGAGAAGTGGCGCAGGTGTTTCGAGACAGTGACTGTTTCTCGAAGAGACGCAGAATTTTCGAAAGCCTCTTGAAAAGCCTGCGCCTCTTAATTGCAAGTTTAAGGCGATGCCTTTGAAGCTGAAATTTAGTATACCTCTTTCCACTTCATGTTCTCCTGATATATTGGCCAAAATCTAGCGAAAATTTTTCACAATGCACAAAATTGGGCTTTGTAACAAGAGAACATGCCGTCGAAAGAGATGGCACAAAGTAACGTCTCCGGACAGAAAACGAAAGAGCGAGAAGTGGCGCAGGTGTTTCGAGACAGTGACTGTTTCACGAAGAGACGCAGAATTTTCGAAAGCCTCTTGAAAGGCCTGCGCCTCTTAATTGCGACTTTAAGGCGATGCCTTTGAAGCTGAAATTTAGTATACCTCTTTCCACTTCATGTTCTCCTGATATATTGGCCAAAATCTAGCGAAAATTTTCAGAATGCACAAAATTGGGCTTTGTAACAGGAGAACATGCCGTCGAAAGAGATGGCACAAAGTAACGTCTCCGGAGAGCAAATCAAAGAGCGAGAAGTGGCGCAGGTGTTTCGAGACAGTGACTGTTTAACAAAGAGACGCAGAATTTTCGAACGCCTCATGAAAGGCCTGCGCCTCTTAATTGCAAGTTTAAGGCATGCCTTTGAAGCTGAAATTTAGTATACATCTTTTGACTTCATGTTCTCCTGATATATTGGCCAAAATCTGGCGAAAATTTTCACAATGCACAAAATTGGGCTTTGTAACAGGAGAACATGCCGTCGAAAGAGATGGCACAAAGTAACGTCTCCGGAGAGCAAATCAAAGAGCGAGAAGTGGCGCAGGTGTTTCGAGACAGTGACTGTTTCACGAAGAGACGCAGAATTTTCGAAAGCCTCTTGAAAGGCCTGCGCCTCTTAATTGCGACTTTAAGGCGATGCCTTTGAAGCTGAAATTTAGTATACCTCTTTGCACTTCATGTTCTCCTGATATATTGGCCAAAATCTGGCGAAAATTTTCAGAATGCACAGAATTGGGCTTTGTAACAGGAGAACATGCCGTCGAAAGAGATGGCACAAAGTAACGTCTCCGGAGGGCAAATCAATGAGCGAGAAGTGGCGCAGATGTTTCGAGACAGTGACTGTTTAACGAAGAGTCGCACAATTTTCGAACGCCTCTTGAAAGGCCTGCGCCTCTGATTTGATACTTTTAAGCGATGCCTTTGAAGCTGAAATTTAGTATACCTCTTTCCATTTCATGTTCTCCTGATATATTGGCCAAAATCTATCGAAAATTTTCAGAATGCACAAAATTGGGCTTTGTAACAGGAGAACATGCCGTCGAAAGGGATGGCACAATGTAACGTCTCCGGAGAGCAAATCAAAGAGCGAGAAGTGGCGCAGGTGTTTCGAGACAGTGACTGTTTCACGAAGAGACGCAGAATTTTCGAAAGCCTCTTGAAAGGCCTGCGCCTCTTATTGGCAACTTTAAGGCGATGCCTTTGAAGCTGAAATTTAGTATACATCTTTTGACTTCATGTTCTCCTGATATATTGGCCAAAATCTGGCGAAAATTTTCACAATGCACAAAATTGGGCTTTGTAACAGGAGAACATGCCGTCGTAAGAGATGGCACAAAGTAACGTCTCCGGAGAGCAAATCAAAGAGCGAGAAGTGGCGCAGGTGTTTCGAGACAGTGACTGTTTAACGAAGAGACGCAGAATTTTCGAACGCCTCATGAAAGGCCTGCGCCTCTTAATTGCAAGTTTAAGGCGATGCCTTTGAAGCTGAAATTTAGTATACATCTTTTGACTTCATGTTCTCCTGATATATTGGCCAAAATCTGGCGAAAATTTTCAGAATGCACAAAATTGGGCTTTGTAACAGGAGAACATGCCGTCGAAAGGGATGGCACAAAGTAACGTCTCCGGACAGCAAACGAAAGAGCGAGAAGTGGCGCAGGTGTTTCGAGACAGTGACTGTTTAACAAAGAGACGCAGAATTTTCGAACGCCTCATGAAAGGCCTGCGCCTCTTAATTGCAAGTTTAAGGCATGCCTTTGAAGCTGAAATTTAGTATACATCTTTTGACTTCATGTTCTCCTGATATATTGGCCAAAATCTAGCGAAAATTTTCAGAATGCACAAAATTGGGCTTTGTAACAGGAGAACATGCCGTCGAAAGGGATGGCACAATGTAACGTCTCCGGAGAGCAAATCAAAGAGCGAGAGGTGGCGCAGGTGTTTCGAGACAGTGACTGTTTCACGAAGAGACGCAGAATTTTCGAAAGCCTCTTGAAAGGCCTGCGCCTCTTAATTGCGACTTTAAGGCGATGCCTTTGAAGCTGAAATTTAGTATACCTCTTTCCACTTCATGTTCTCCTGATATATTGGCCAAAATCTAGCGAAAATTTTCACAATGCACAAAATTGGGCTTTGTAACAGGAGAACATGCAGTCGAAAGAGATGGAACAAAGTAATGTCTCCGGAGAGCAAATCAAAGAGCGAGAAGTGGCGCAGGTGTTTCGAGACAGTGACTGTTTCTCGAAGAGACGCAGAATTTTCGAAAGCCTCTTGAAAAGCCTGCGCCTCTTAATTGCAAGTTTAAGGCGATGCCTTTGAAGCTGAAATTTAGTATACCTCTTTTGACTTCATGTTCTCCTGATATATTGGCCAAAATCTGGCGAAAATTTTCAGAATGCACAAAATTGGGCTTTGTAACAGGAGAACATGCCGTCGAAAGGGATGGCACAAAGTAACGTCTCCGGACAGCAAACGAAAGAGCGAGAAGTGGCGCAGGTGTTTCGAGACAGTGACTGTTTAACGAAGAGACGCAAAATTTTCGAACGCCTCATGAAAGGCCTGCGCCTCTTAATTGCGACTTTAAGGCGATGCCTTTGAAGCTGAAATTTAGTATACCTCTTTCCACTTCATGTTCTCCTGATATATTGGCCAAAATCTAGCGAAAATTTTCACAATGCACAAAATTGGGCTTTGTAACAGGAGAACATGCCGTCGAAAGAGATGGCACAAAGTAACGTCTCCGGAGAGCAAATCAAAGAGCGAGAAGTGGCGCAGGTGTTTCGAGACAGTGACTGTTTAACAAAGAGACGCAGAATTTTCGAACGCCTCATGAAAGGCCTGCGCCTCTTAATTGCAAGTTTAAGGCATGCCTTTGAAGCTGAAATTTAGTATACATCTTTTGACTTCATGTTCTCCTGATATATTGGCCAAAATCTAGCGAAAATTTTCAGAATGCACAAAATTGGGCTTTGTAACAGGAGAACATGCCGTCGAAAGGGATGGCACAATGTAACGTCTCCGGAGAGCAAATCAAAGAGCGAGAAGTGGCGCAGGTGTTTCGAGACAGTGACTGTTTCACGAAGAGACGCAGAATTTTCGAAAGCCTCTTGAAAGGCCTGCGCCTCTTAGTTGCGACTTTAAGGCGATGCCTTTGAAGCTGAAATTTAGTATACCTCTTTGCACTTCATGTTCTCCAGATATATTGGCCAAAATCTGGCGAAAATTTTCAGAATGCACAGAATTGGGCTTTGTAACAGGAGAACATGCCGTCGAAAGAGATGGCACAAAGTAACGTCTCCGGAGGGCAAATCAATGAGCGAGAAGTGGCGCAGATGTTTCGAGACAGTGACTGTTTAACGAAGAGTCGCACAATTTTCGAACGCCCCTTGAAAGGCCTGCGCCTCTGATTTGATACTTTCAAGCGATGCCTTTGAAGCTGAAATTCAGTATACCTCTTTCCATTTCATGTTCTCCTGATATATTGGCCAAAATCTAGCGAAAATTTTCAGAATGCACAAAATTGGGCTTTGTAACAGGAGAACATGCCGTCGAAAGGGATGGCACAATGTAACGTCTCCGGAGAGCAAATCAAAGAGCGAGAAGTGGCGCAGGTGTTTCGAGACAGTGACTGTTTCACGAAGAGACGCAGAATTTTCGAAAGCCTCTTGAAAGGCCTGCGCCTCTTATTGGCAAGTTTAAGGCGATGCCTTTGAAGCTGAAATTTAGTATACCTCTTTCCACTTCATGTTCTCCTGATATATTGGCCAAAATCTAGCGAAAATTTTCAGAATGCACAAAATTGGGCTTTGTAACAGGAGAACATGCCGTCGAAAGAGATGGCACAAAGTAACGTCTCCGGAGAGCAAATCAAAGAGCGAGAAGTGGCGCAGGTGTTTCGAGACAGTGACTGTTTAACGAAGAGACGCAGAATTTTCGAACGCCTCGTGAAAGGCCTGCGCCTCTTAATTGCAAGTTTAAGGCGATGCCTTTGAAGCTGAAATTTAGTATACCTCTTTGCACTTCATGTTCTCCTGATATATTGGCCAAAATCTGGCGAAAATTTCGAGAATACACAAAATTGGGCTTTGTAACAGGAGAACATGCAGTCGAAAGAGATGGAACAAAGTAATGTCTCCGGAGAGCAAATCAAAGAGCGAGAAGTGGCGCAGGTGTTTCGAGACAGTGACTGTTTCTCGAAGAGACGCAGAATTTTCGAAAGCCTCTTGAAAAGCCTGCGCCTCTTATTGGCAACTTTAAGGCGATGCCTTTGAAGCTGAAATTTAGTATACCTCGTTTGACTTCATGTTCTCCTGATATATTGGCCAAAATCTGGCGAAAATTTTCAGAATGCACAAAATTGGGCTTTGTAACAGGAGAACATGCCGTCGAAAGAGATGGCACAAAGTAACGTCTCCGGAGAGCAAATCAAAGAGCGAGAAGTGGCGCAGGTGTTTCGAGACAGTGACTGTTTAACGAAGAGACGCAGAATTTTCGAACGCCTCATGAAAGGCCTGCGCCTCTTAATTGCAAGTTTAAGGCGATGCCTTTGAAGCTGAAATTTAGTATACATCTTTTGACTTCATGTTCTCCTGATATATTGGCCAAAATCTGGCGAAAATTTTCAGAATGCACAAAATTGGGCTTTGTAACAGGAGAACATGCCGTCGAAAGGGATGGCACAAAGTAACGTCTCCGGACAGCAAACGAAAGAGCGAGAAGTGGCGCAGGTGTTTCGAGACAGTGACTGTTTAACAAAGAGACGCAGAATTTTCGAACGCCTCATGAAAGGCCTGCGCCTCTTAATTGCAAGTTTAAGGCATGCCTTTGAAGCTGAAATTTAGTATACATCTTTTGACTTCATGTTCTCCTGATATATTGGCCAAAATCTAGCGAAAATTTTCAGAATGCACAAAATTGGGCTTTGTAACAGGAGAACATGCCGTCGAAAGGGATGGCACAATGTAACGTCTCCGGAGAGCAAATCAAAGAGCGAGAGGTGGCGCAGGTGTTTCGAGACAGTGACTGTTTCACGAAGAGACGCAGAATTTTCGAAAGCCTCTTGAAAGGCCTGCGCCTCTTAATTGCGACTTTAAGGCGATGCCTTTGAAGCTGAAATTTAGTATACCTCTTTCCACTTCATGTTCTCCTGATATATTGGCCAAAATCTAGCGAAAATTTTCACAATGCACAAAATTGGGCTTTGTAACAGGAGAACATGCAGTCGAAAGAGATGGAACAAAGTAATGTCTCCGGAGAGCAAATCAAAGAGCGAGAAGTGGCGCAGGTGTTTCGAGACAGTGACTGTTTCTCGAAGAGACGCAGAATTTTCGAAAGCCTCTTGAAAAGCCTGCGCCTCTTAATTGCAAGTTTAAGGCGATGCCTTTGAAGCTGAAATTTAGTATACCTCTTTTGACTTCATGTTCTCCTGATATATTGGCCAAAATCTGGCGAAAATTTTCAGAATGCACAAAATTGGGCTTTGTAACAGGAGAACATGCCGTCGAAAGGGATGGCACAAAGTAACGTCTCCGGACAGCAAACGAAAGAGCGAGAAGTGGCGCAGGTGTTTCGAGACAGTGACTGTTTAACGAAGAGACGCAGAATTTTCGAACGCCTCATGAAAGGCCTGCGCCTCTTAATTGCGACTTTAAGGCGATGCCTTTGAAGCTGAAATTTAGTATACCTCTTTCCACTTCATGTTCTCCTGATATATTGGCCAAAATCTAGCGAAAATTTTCACAATGCACAAAATTGGGCTTTGTAACAGGAGAACATGCCGTCGAAAGAGATGGCACAAAGTAACGTCTCCGGAGAGCAAATCAAAGAGCGAGAAGTGGCGCAGGTGTTTCGAGACAGTGACTGTTTAACAAAGAGACGCAGAATTTTCGAACGCCTCATGAAAGGCCTGCGCCTCTTAATTGCAAGTTTAAGGCATGCCTTTGAAGCTGAAATTTAGTATACATCTTTTGACTTCATGTTCTCCTGATATATTGGCCAAAATCTAGCGAAAATTTTCAGAATGCACAAAATTGGGCTTTGTAACAGGAGAACATGCCGTCGAAAGGGATGGCACAATGTAACGTCTCCGGAGAGCAAATCAAAGAGCGAGAAGTGGCGCAGGTTTTTCGAGACAGTGACTGTTTCACGAAGAGACGCAGAATTTTCGAAAGCCTCTTGAAAGGCCTGCGCCTCTTAATTGCGACTTTAAGGCGATGCCTTTGAAGCTGAAATTTAGTATACCTCTTTGCACTTCATGTTCTCCAGATATATTGGCCAAAATCTGGCGAAAATTTTCAGAATGCACAGAATTGGGCTTTGTAACAGGAGAACATGCCGTCGAAAGAGATGGCACAAAGTAACGTCTCCGGAGGGCAAATCAATGAGCGAGAAGTGGCGCAGATGTTTCGAGACAGTGACTGTTTAACGAAGAGTCGCACAATTTTCGAACGCCCCTTGAAAGGCCTGCGCCTCTGATTTGATACTTTCAAGCGATGCCTTTGAAGCTGAAATTCAGTATACCTCTTTCCATTTCATGTTCTCCTGATATATTGGCCAAAATCTAGCGAAAATTTTCAGAATGCACAAAATTGGGCTTTGTAACAGGAGAACATGCCGTCGAAAGGGATGGCACAATGTAACGTCTCCGGAGAGCAAATCAAAGAGCGAGAAGTGGCGCAGGTGTTTCGAGACAGTGACTGTTTCACGAAGAGACGCAGAATTTTCGAAAGCCTCTTGAAAGGCCTGCGCCTCTTATTGGCAAGTTTAAGGCGATGCCTTTGAAGCTGAAATTTAGTATACCTCTTTCCACTTCATGTTCTCCTGATATATTGGCCAAAATCTAGCGAAAATTTTCAGAATGCACAAAATTGGGCTTTGTAACAGGAGAACATGCCGTCGAAAGAGATGGCACAAAGTAACGTCTCCGGAGAGCAAATCAAAGAGCGAGAAGTGGCGCAGGTGTTTCGAGACAGTGACTGTTTAACGAAGAGACGCAGAATTTTCGAACGCCTCGTGAAAGGCCTGCGCCTCTTAATTGCAAGTTTAAGGCGATGCCTTTGAAGCTGAAATTTAGTATACCTCTTTGCACTTCATGTTCTCCTGATATATTGGCCAAAATCTGGCGAAAATTTCGAGAATACACAAAATTGGGCTTTGTAACAGGAGAACATGCAGTCGAAAGAGATGGAACAAAGTAATGTCTCCGGAGAGCAAATCAAAGAGCGAGAAGTGGCGCAGGTGTTTCGAGACAGTGACTGTTTCTCGAAGAGACGCAGAATTTTCGAAAGCCTCTTGAAAAGCCTGCGCCTCTTATTGGCAACTTTAAGGCGATGCCTTTGAAGCTGAAATTTAGTATACCTCGTTTGACTTCATGTTCTCCTGATATATTGGTCAAAATCTGGCGAAAATTTTCAGAATGCACAAAATTGGGCTTTGTAACAGGAGAACATGCCGTCGAAAGAGATGGCACAAAGTAACGTCTCCGGACAGCAAACGAAAGAGCGAGAAGTGGCGCAGGTGTTTCGAGACAGTGACTGTTTCACGAAGAGACGCAGAATTTTCGAAAGCCTCTTGAAAGGCCTGCGCCTCTTAATTGCAAGTTTAAGGCGATGCCTTTGAAGCTGAAATTTAGTATACCTCTTTTCACTTCATGTTCTCCTGATATATTGGCCAAAATCTGGCGAAAATTTTCAGAATGCATAGAATTGGGCTTTGTAACAGGAGAACATGCCGTCGAAAGGGATGGCACAATGTAACGTCTCCGGAGAGCAAATCAAAGAGCGAGAAGTGGCGCAGGTGTTTCGAGACAGTGACTCTTTCACGAAGAGACGCAGAATTTTCGAAAGCCTCTTGAAAGGCCTGCGCCTCTTATTTGCAACTTTAAAGCGATGCCTTTGAAGCTGAAATTTAGTATACCTCTTTGCACTTCATGTTCTCCTGATATATTGGCCAAAATCTGGCGAAAATTTCGAGAATACACAAAATTGGGCTTTGTAACAGGAGAACATGCAGTCGAAAGAGATGGAACAAAGTAATGTCTCCGGAGAGCAAATCAAAGAGCGAGAAGTGGCGCAGGTGTTTCGAGACAGTGACTGTTTCTCGAAGAGACGCAGAATTTTCGAAAGCCTCTTGAAAAGCCTGCGCCTCTTATTGGCAACTTTAAGGCGATGCCTTTGAAGCTGAAATTTAGTATACCTCGTTTGACTTCATGTTCTCCTGATATATTGGCCAAAATCTGGCGAAAATTTTCAGAATGCACAAAATTGGGCTTTGTAACAGGAGAACATGCCGTCGAAAGAGATGGCACAAAGTAACGTCTCCGGACAGCAAACGAAAGAGCGAGAAGTGGCGCAGGTGTTTCGAGACAGTGACTGTTTCACGAAGAGACGCAGAATTTTCGAAAGCCTCTTGAAAGGCCTGCGCCTCTTAATTGCAAGTTTAAGGCGATGCCTTTGAAGCTGAAATTTAGTATACCTCTTTTCACTTCATGTTCTCCTGATATATTGGCCAAAATCTGGCGAAAATTTTCAGAATGCATAGAATTGGGCTTTGTAACAGGAGAACATGCCGTCGAAAGGGATGGCACAATGTAACGTCTCCGGAGAGCAAATCAAAGAGCGAGAAGTGGCGCAGGTGTTTCGAGACAGTGACTCTTTCACGAAGAGACGCAGAATTTTCGAAAGCCTCTTGAAAGGCCTGCGCCTCTTATTTGCAACTTTAAGGCGATGCCTTTGAAGCTGTAATTTAGTATACCTCTTTCCACTTCATTTTCTCCAGATTTATGGGCCAAAATCTGGCGAAAATTTCGAGAATACACAAAATTGGGCTTTGTAACAGGAGAACATGCAGTCGAAAGAGATGGAACAAAGTAATGTCTCCGGAGAGCAAATCAAAGAGCGAGAAGTGGCGCAGGTGTTTCGAGACAGTGACTGTTTCTCGAAGAGACGCAGAATTTTCGAAAGCCTCTTGAAAAGCCTGCGCCTCTTATTGGCAACTTTAAGGCGATGCGTTTGAAGCTGAAATTTAGTATACCTCTTTTGACTTCATGTTCTCCTGATATATTGGCCAAAATCTGGCGAAAATTTTCAGAATGCACAAAATTGGGCTTTGTAACAGGAGAACATGCCGTCGAAAGAGATGGCACAAAGTAACGTCTCCGGACAGCAAACGAAAGAGCGAGAAGTGGCGCAGGTGTTTCGAGACAGTGACTGTTTCACGAAGAGACGCAGAATTTTCGAAAGCCTCTTGAAAGGCCTGCGCCTCTTAATTGCAAGTTTAAGGCGATGCCATTGAAGCTGAAATTTAGTATACCTCTTTCCACTTCATGTTCTCCTGATATATTGGCCAAAATCTGGCGAAAATTTTCAGAATGCACAGAATTGGGCTTTGTAACAGGAGAACATGCCGTCGAAAGAGATGGCACAAAGTAACGTCTCCGGAGGGCAAATCAATGAGCGAGAAGTGGCGCAGATGTTTCGAGACAGTGACTGTTTAACGAAGAGTCGCACAATTTTCGAACGCCTCTTGAAAGGCCTGCGCCTCTGATTTGATACTTTTTAGCGATGCCTTTGAAGCTGAAATTTAGTATACCTGTTTCCATTTCATGTTCTCCTGATATATTGGCCAAAATCTAGCGAAAATTTTCAGAATGCACAAAATTGGGCTTTGTAACAGGAGAACATGCCGTCGAAAGGGATGGCACAATGTAACGTCTCCGGAGAGCAAATCAAAGAGCGAGAAGTGGCGCAGGTGTTTCGAGACAGTGACTGTTTCACGAAGAGACGCAGAATTTTCGAACGCCTCTTGAAAGGCCTGCGCCTCTTATTTGCAACTTTAAGGCGATGCCTTTGAAGCTGAAATTTAGTATACCTCTTTCCACTTCATGTTCTCCTGATATATTGGCCAAAATCTAGCGAAAATTTTCAGAATGCACAACATTGGGCTTTGTAACAGGAGAACATGCCGTCGAAAGGGATGGCACAAAGTAACGTCTCCGGAGGGCAAATCAAAGAGCGAGAAGTGGCGCAGGTGTTTCGAGACAGTGACTGTTTAACGAAGAGACGCAGAATTTTCGAACGCCTCCTGAAAGGCCTGCGCCTCTTAATTGCAAGTTTAAGGCGATGCCTTTGAAGCTGAAATTTAGTATACCTCTTTCCACTTCATGTTCTCCTGATTTATTGGCCAAAATCTGGCCAAAAATTTTCAGAATGCACAAAATTGGGCTTTGTAACAGGACAACATACCGTCGAAAGAGATGGCACAAAGTAACGTCTCCGGAGAGCAAATCAAAGAGCGAGATGTGGCGCAGATGTTTCGAGACAGTGACTGATTAACGAAGAGACGCAGAATTTTCGAACGCCTCTTGAAAGGCCTGCGCCTCTTATTTGCAACTTTAAGGCGATGCCTTTGAAGCTGAAGTTTAGTATACCTCTTTCCACTTCATTTTCTCCTGATATATTGGCCAAAATCTGGCGAAAATTTCGAGAATGCACAAAATTGGGCTTTGTAACAGGAGAACATGCCGTCGAAAGAGATGGCACAAAGTAACGTCTCCGGACAGCAAACGAAAGAGCGAGAAGTGGCGCAGGTGTTTCGAGACAGTGACTGTTTCACGAAGAGACGCAGAATTTTCGAAAGCCTCTTGAAAGGCCTGCGCCTCTTAATTGCAAGTTTAAGGCGATGCCATTGAAGCTGAAATTTAGTATACCTCTTTCCACTTCATGTTCTCCTGATATATTGGCCAAAATCTGGCGAAAATTTTCAGAATGCACAGAATTGGGCTTTGTAACAGGAGAACATGCCGTCGAAAGAGATGGCACAAAGTAACGTCTCCGGAGGGCAAATCAATGAGCGAGAAGTGGCGCAGATGTTTCGAGACAGTGACTGTTTAACGAAGAGTCGCACAATTTTCGAACGCCTCTTGAAAGGCCTGCGCCTCTGATTTGATACTTTTTAGCGATGCCTTTGAAGCTGAAATTTAGTATACCTGTTTCCATTTCATGTTCTCCTGATATATTGGCCAAAATCTAGCGAAAATTTTCAGAATGCACAAAATTGGGCTTTGTAACAGGAGAACATGCCGTCGAAAGGGATGGCACAATGTAACGTCTCCGGAGAGCAAATCAAAGAGCGAGAAGTGGCGCAGGTGTTTCGAGACAGTGACTGTTTCACGAAGAGACGCAGAATTTTCGAACGCCTCTTGAAAGGCCTGCGCCTCTTATTTGCAACTTTAAGGCGATGCCTTTGAAGCTGAAATTTAGTATACCTCTTTCCACTTCATGTTCTCCTGATATATTGGCCAAAATCTAGCGAAAATTTTCAGAATGCACAACATTGGGCTTTGTAACAGGAGAACATGCCGTCGAAAGGGATGGCACAAAGTAACGTCTCCGGAGGGCAAATCAAAGAGCGAGAAGTGGCGCAGGTGTTTCGAGACAGTGACTGTTTAACGAAGAGACGCAGAATTTTCGAACGCCTCCTGAAAGGCCTGCGCCTCTTAATTGCAAGTTTAAGGCGATGCCTTTGAAGCTGAAATTTAGTATACCTCTTTCCACTTCATGTTCTCCTGATTTATTGGCCAAAATCTGGCGAAAATTTTCAGAATGCACAAAATTGGGCTTTGTAACAGGACAACATACCGTCGAAAGAGATGGCACAAAGTAACGTCTCCGGAGAGCAAATCAAAGAGCGAGATGTGGCGCAGATGTTTCGAGACAGTGACTGATTAACGAAGAGACGCAGAATTTTCGAACGCCTCTTGAAAGGCCTGCGCCTCTTATTTGCAACTTTAAGGCGATGCCTTTGAAGCTGAAGTTTAGTATACCTCTTTCCACTTCATTTTCTCCTGATATATTGGCCAAAATCTGGCGAAAATTTCGAGAATGCACAAAATTGGGCTTTGTAACAGGAGAACATGCCGTCGAAAGAGATGGCACAAAGTAACGTCTCCGGACAGCAAACGAAAGAGCGAGAAGTGGCGCAGGTGTTTCGAGACAGTGACTGTTTCACGAAGAGACGCAGAATTTTCGAAAGCCTCTTGAAAGGCCTGCGCCTCTTATTTGCAACTTTAAGGCGATGCCTTTGAAGCTGAAATTTAGTATACCTCTTTCCACTTCATTTTCTCCAGATTTATGGGCCAAAATCTGGCGAAAATTTCGAGAATACACAAAATTGGGCTTTGTAACAGGAGAACATGCAGTCGAA
>NW_027487639.1:0-14028 GCF_050908995.1 Andrena cerasifolii | reverse complement strand
TAAAACGAGTGAAACGAGTAAAACGAGTAAAACGAGTAAAACGAGTAATACGAGTAAAACGAGTAAAACGAGTAAAACGAGTAAAACGAGTAAAACGAGTAAAACGAGTAAAACGAGTAAAACGAGTAAAACGAGTAAAACGAGTAAAACGAGTAAAACGAGTAAAACGAGTAAAACGAGTAAAACGAGTAAGACGAGTAAGACGAGTAAGACGAGTAAAACGAGTAAAACGAGTAAAACGAGTAAAACGAGTAAAACGAGTAAAACGAGTAAAACGAGTAAAACGAGTAAAACGAGTAAAACGTGTAAAACGAGTAAAACGAGTAAAACGAGCAAAACGAGTAAAACGAGTAAAACGAGTAAAACGAGTAAAACGAGTAAAACGAGTAAAACGAGTGAAACGAGTAAAACGAGTAAAACGAGTAAATCGAGTAAAACGAGTAAAACGAGTAAGACGAGTAAAACGAGTAAGACGAGTAAAACGAGTAAAACGAGTAAAACGAGTAAAACTAGTAAAACTAGTAAAACGAGTAAAACGAGTAAAACTAGTAAAACGAGTAAAACGAGTAAAACGAGTATAACGAGTAAAACGAGTAAAACGAGTAAAACGAGTAAAACGAGTAAAACGAGTAAAGCGAGTAAAGCGAGTAAAACGAGTAAAACGAGTAAAACGAGTAAAACGAGTAAAACGAGTAAAACGAGTAAAACGAGTAAAGCGAGTAAAGCGATTAAAACGAGTAAAGCGAGTAAAGCGATTAAAACGAGTAAAACGAGTAAAACGAGTAAAACGAGTAAAACGAGTAAAACGAGTAAAACGAGTAAAACGAGTAAAACGAGTAAAACGAGTAAAACGAGTAAAACGAGTAAAACGAGTAAAACGAGTAAAACGAGTAAAACGAGTGAAACGAGTAAAACGAGTAAAACGAGTAAAACGAGTAAAACGAGTAAAACGAGTAAAACGAGTAAAACGAGTAAAACGAGTAAAAGGAGTAAAGCGAGTAAAGCGAGTAAAGCGAGTAAAACGAGTAAAACGAGTAAAACGAGTAAAACGAGTAAAACGAGTAAAACGAGTAAAACGAGTAAAACGAGTAAAACGAGTAAAACGAGTAAAACGAGTAAAACGAGTAAAGCGAGTAAAGCGATTAAAACGAGTAAAGCGAGTAAAGCGATTAAAACGAGTAAAACGAGTAAAACGAGTAAAACGAGTAAAACGAGTAAAACGAGTAAAACGAGTAAAACGAGTAAAACGAGTAAAACGAGTAAAACGAGTAAAACGAGTAAAACGAGTAAAACGAGTAAAACGAGTAAAACGTGTAAAACGAGTAAAAGGAGTAAAGCGAGTAAAGCGAGTAAAGCGATTAAAACGAGTAAAACGAGTAAAACGAGTAAAACGAGTAAAACGAGTAAAACGAGTAAAACGAGTAAAACGAGTAAAACGAGTAAAACGAGTAAAAGGAGTAAAGCGAGTAAAGCGAGTAAAGCGATTAAAACGAGTAAAGCGATTAAAACGAGTAAAACGAGTAAAACGAGTAAAACGAGTAAAACGAGTAAAACGAGTAAAACGAGTAAAACGAGTAAAACGAGTAAAACGAGTAAAACGAGTAAAACGAGTAAAACGAGTAAAACGAGTAAAACGAGTGAAACGAGTAAAACGAGTGAAACGAGTAAAACGAGTGAAACGAGTAAAACGAGTAAAACGAGTAAAACGAGTAAAACGAGTAAAACGAGTAAACCGAGTAAAACGAGTAAAACGAGTAAAACGAGTAAAACGAGTGAAACGAGTAAAACGAGTAAAACGAGTAAAACGAGTAAAACGAGTGAAACGAGTAAAACGAGTAAAACGAGTAAAACGAGTAAAACGAGTAAAACGAGTAAAACGAGTAAAACGAGTAAAACGAGTAAAACGAGTGAAACGAGTAAAACGAGTAAAACGAGTAAAACGAGTAAAACGAGTAAAACGAGTAAAACGAGTAAAACGAGTAAAACGAGTAAAACGAGCAAAACTAG
Source organism: Andrena cerasifolii (assembly GCF_050908995.1). NCBI lineage: Eukaryota > Metazoa > Arthropoda > Insecta > Hymenoptera > Andrenidae > Andrena > Andrena cerasifolii. The sequence goes on along the minus strand of NW_027487639.1, from coordinate 12,021 downwards.
TAAAACGAGTAAAACGAGTAAAACGAGTAAAACGTGTAAAACGAGTAAAACGAGTAAAACGAGTAAAACGAGTAAAACGAGTAAAACGAGTAAAACGAGTAAAACGAGTAAAACGAGTAAAACGAGTAAAACGAGTAAAACGAGTAAAACGTGTAAAACGAGTAAAACGAGTAAAACGAGTAAAACGAGTAAAACGAGTAAAACGAGTAAAACGAGTAAAACGAGTAAAACGAGTAAAACGAGTAAAACGAGAAAATCGAGTAAAACGAGTAAAACGAGTGAAACGAGTAAAACGAGTAAAACGAGTAAAACTAGTAAAACGAGTAAAACTAGTAAAACGAGTAAAACGAGTAAAACGAGTAAAACGAGTAAATCGAGTAAAACGGGTAAAACGAGTAAAACGAGTAAAACGAGTAAAACGAGTAAGACGAGTAAAGCGAGTAAAACGAGTAAAACGAGTAAAACGAGTAAAACGAGTAAAACGAGTAAAACGAGTAAAACGAGTAAAACGAGTAAAACGAGTAAAACGAGTAAAACGAGTAAAACGAGTAAAACGAGTAAAACGAGTAAAACGAGTAAAACGAGTAAAACGAGTAAAACGAGTAAAACGAGTAAAACGAGTAAAACGAGAAAATCGAGTAAAACGAGTAAAACGAGTGAAACGAGTAAAACGAGTAAAACGAGTAAAACTAGTAAAACGAGTAAAACGAGTAAAACGAGTAAATCGAGTAAAACGAGTAAAACGAGTAAAACGAGTAAAACGAGTAAAACGAGTAAAACGAGTGAAACGAGTGAAACGAGTGAAACGAGTGAAACGAGTGAAACGAGTGAAACGAGTAAAACGAGTGAAACGAGTAAAACGAGTGAAACGAGTAAAACGAGTGAAACGAGTAAAACGAGTAAAACTAGTAAAACGAGTAAAACGAGTAAAACGAGTAAAACGAGTAAAACGAGTAAAACGAGTAAAACGAGTAAAACGAGTAAAACGAGTAAAACGAGTAAAACGAGTAAAACGAGTAAAACGAGTAAAACGAGTAAAACGAGTAAAACGAGTAAAACGAGTAAAACGAGTAAAACGAGTAAAACGAGTAAAACGAGTAAAACGAGTAAAACGAGTAAAACGAGTAAAACGAGTAAAACGAGTAAAACGAGTAAAACGAGTAAAACGAGTAAAACGAGTAAAAGGAGTAAAAGGAGTAAAAGGAGTAAAAGGAGTAAAAGGAGTAAAACGAGTAAAACGAGTGAAAGGAGTAAAACGAGTAAAACGAGTAAAACGAGTAAAACGAGTAAAAGGAGTAAAGCGAGTAAAGCGAGTAAAGCGATTAAAACGAGTAAAGCGATTAAAACGAGTAAAACGAGTAAAACGAGTAAAACGAGTAAAACGTGTAAAACGAGTAAAACGAGTAAAACGAGTAAAACGAGTAAAACGAGTAAAACGAGTAAAACGAGTAAAACGAGTAAAACGAGTAAAACGAGTAAAACGAGTAAAACGAGTAAAACGAGTAAAACGAGTAAAACGAGTAAAACGAGTAAAACGAGAAAATCGAGTAAAACGAGTAAAACGAGTGAAACGAGTAAAACGAGTAAAACGAGTAAAACTAGTAAAACGAGTAAAACTAGTAAAACGAGTAAAACGAGTAAAACGAGTAAATCGAGTAAAACGGGTAAAACGAGTAAAACGAGTAAAACGAGTAAAACGAGTAAGACGAGTAAAGCGAGTAAAACGAGTAAAACGAGTAAAACGAGTAAAACGAGTAAAACGAGTAAAACGAGTAAAACGAGTAAAACGAGTAAAACGAGTAAAACGAGTAAAACGAGTAAAACGAGTAAAACGAGTAAAACGAGTAAAACGAGTAAAACGAGTAAAACGAGAAAATCGAGTAAAACGAGTAAAACGAGTGAAACGAGTAAAACGAGTAAAACGAGTAAAACTAGTAAAACGAGTAAAACGAGTAAAACGAGTAAATCGAGTAAAACGAGTAAAACGAGTAAAACGAGTAAAACGAGTAAAACGAGTAAAACGAGTGAAACGAGTGAAACGAGTGAAACGAGTGAAACGAGTAAAACGAGTGAAACGAGTAAAACGAGTGAAACGAGTAAAACGAGTAAAACTAGTAAAACGAGTAAAACGAGAAAATCGAGTAAAACGAGTAAAACGAGTGAAACGAGTAAAACGAGTAAAACGAGTAAAACTAGTAAAACGAGTAAAACTAGTAAAACGAGTAAAACGAGTAAAACGAGTAAATCGAGTAAAACGGGTAAAACGAGTAAAACGAGTAAAACGAGTAAAACGAGTAAGACGAGTAAAGCGAGTAAAACGAGTAAAACGAGTAAAACGAGTAAAACGAGTAAAACGAGTAAAACGAGTAAAACGAGTAAAACGAGTAAAACGAGTAAAACGAGTAAAACGAGTAAAACGAGTAAAACGAGTAAAACGAGTAAAACGAGTAAAACGAGTAAAACGAGTAAAACGAGAAAATCGAGTAAAACGAGTAAAACGAGTGAAACGAGTAAAACGAGTAAAACGAGTAAAACTAGTAAAACGAGTAAAACGAGTAAAACGAGTAAATCGAGTAAAACGAGTAAAACGAGTAAAACGAGTAAAACGAGTAAAACGAGTAAAACGAGTGAAACGAGTGAAACGAGTGAAACGAGTGAAACGAGTGAAACGAGTGAAACGAGTAAAACGAGTGAAACGAGTAAAACGAGTGAAACGAGTAAAACGAGTGAAACGAGTAAAACGAGTAAAACTAGTAAAACGAGTAAAACGAGTAAAACGAGTAAAACGAGTAAAACGAGTAAAACGAGTAAAACGAGTAAAACGAGTAAAACGAGTAAAACGAGTAAAACGAGTAAAACGAGTAAAACGAGTAAAACGAGTAAAACGAGTAAAACGAGTAAAACGAGTAAAACGAGTAAAACGAGTAAAACGAGTAAAACGAGTAAAACGAGTAAAACGAGTAAAACGAGTAAAACGAGTAAAACGAGTAAAACGAGTAAAAGGAGTAAAAGGAGTAAAAGGAGTAAAACGAGTAAAACGAGTGAAAGGAGTAAAAGGAGTAAAACGAGTAAAAGGAGTGAAACGAGTAAAAGGAGTGAAACGAGTAAAACGAGTGAAACGAGGAAAACGAGTGAAACGAGTAAAACGAGTGAAACGAGTAAAACGAGTGAAACGAGTAAAACGAGTGAAACGAGTAAAACGAGTAAAACGAGTGAAACGAGTAAAACGAGTAAAACGAGTAATACGAGTAAAACGAGTAATACGAGTAAAACGAGTAAAACGAGTAAAACGAGTAAAACGAGTAAAACGAGTAAAACGAGTAAAACGAGTAAAACGAGTAAAACGAGTAAAACGAGTAAAACGAGTAAAACGAGTAAAACGAGTAAAACGAGTAAGACGAGTAAGACGAGTAAGACGAGTAAAACGAGTAAAACGAGTAAAACGAGTAAAACGAGTAAAACGAGTAAAACGAGTAAAACGAGTAAAACGAGTAAAACGAGTAAAACGTGTAAAACGAGTAAAACGAGTAAAACGAGCAAAACGAGTAAAACGAGTAAAACGAGTAAAACGAGTAAAACGAGTAAAACGAGTAAAACGAGTGAAACGAGTAAAACGAGTAAAACGAGTAAATCGAGTAAAACGAGTAAAACGAGTAAGACGAGTAAAACGAGTAAGACGAGTAAAACGAGTAAAACGAGTAAAACGAGTAAAACTAGTAAAACTAGTAAAACGAGTAAAACGAGTAAAACTAGTAAAACGAGTAAAACGAGTAAAACGAGTATAACGAGTAAAACGAGTATAACGAGTAAAACGAGTATAACGAGTAAAACGAGTATAACGAGTAAAACGAGTAAAACGAGTAAAACGAGTAAAACGAGTAAAACGAGTAAAACGAGTAAAACGAGTAAAACGAGTAAAACGAGTAAAACGAGTAAAACGAGTAAAACGAGTAAAACGAGTAAAACGAGTAAAACGAGTAAAACGAGTAAAACGAGTAAAACGAGTAAAACGAGTAAAACGAGTAAAACGAGTAAAACGAGTAAAACGAGTAAAACGAGTAAAACGAGTAAAACGAGTAAAACGAGTGAAACGAGTAAAACGAGTGAAACGAGTAAAACGAGTGAAACGAGTAAAACGAGTGAAACGAGTAAAACGAGTGAAACGAGTAAAACGAGTGAAACGAGTGAAACGAGTCAAACGAGTCAAACGAGTGAAACGAGTCAAACGAGTGAAACGAGTCAAACGAGTGAAACGAGTCAAACGAGTGAAACGAGTCAAACGAGTGAAACGAGTCAAACGAGTGAAACGAGTCAAACGAGGTGAAACGAGTCAAACGAGTGAAACGAGTCAAACGAGTGAAACGAGTCAAACGAGTGAAACGAGTGAAACGAGTGAAACGAGGTGAAACGAGTGAAACGAGTGAAACGAGTGAAACGAGTGAAACGAGTGAAACGAGTAAAGCGAGTGAAACGAGTAAAGCGAGTGAAACGAGTAAAGCGAGTAAAACGAGTGAAACGAGTGAAACGAGTGAAACGAGTGAAACGAGTGAAACGAGTGAAACGAGTAAAACGAGTGAAAGTGAAACGAGTAAAACGAGTGAAACGAGTAAAACGAGTGAAAAGAGTAAAACGAGTGAAAAGAGTAAAACGAGTAAAACGAGTAAAACGAGTAAAACTAGTAAAGCGAGTAAAACGAGTGAAACGAGTAAAACGAGTGAAACGAGTAAAACGAGTGAAACGAGTAAAACGAGTAAAACGAGTAAAACGAGTAAAACGAGTAAAACGAGTAAAACGAGTAAAACGAGTAAAACGAGTAAAACGAGTAAAACGAGTAAAACGAGTAAAACGAGTAAAACGAGTAACACGAGTAAGACGAGTAAAACGAGTAAGACGAGTAAAACGAGTAAATCGAGTTAAACGAGTAAAACGAGTTAAACGAGTAAAACGAGTAAAACGAGTAAAACGAGTAAAACGAGTAAAACGAGTAAAACGAGTAAAACGAGTAAAACGAGTAAAACGAGTAAAACGAGTAAAACGAGTAAAACGAGTAAATCGAGTAAAACGAGTAAAACGAGTAAAACGAGTAAAACGAGTAAAACGAGTAAAACGAGTAAAACGAGTAAAACGAGTAAAACGAGTAAAACGAGTAAAACGAGTAAAACGTGTAAAACGAGTAAAACGAGTAAAACGAGTAAAACGAGTAAAACGAGCAAAACTAGTAAAACGAGTAAAACGAGTAAAACGAGTAAAACGAGTAAAACGAGTAAAACGAGTAAAACGAGTGAAACGAGTAAAACGAGTAAAACGAGTAAATCGAGTAAAACGAGTAAAACGAGTAAGACGAGTAAAACGAGTAAGACGAGTAAAACGAGTAAAACGAGTAAAACGAGTAAAACGAGTAAAACGAGTAAAACGAGTAAAACGAGTAAAACGAGTAAAACGAGTAAAACGAGTAAAACGAGTAAAACGAGTAAAACGAGTAAAACGAGTAAAACGTGTAAAACGAGTAAAACGAGTAAAACGAGCAAAACGAGTAAAACGAGCAAAACTAGTAAAACGAGTAAAACGAGTAAAACGAGTAAAACGAGTAAAACGAGTAAAACGAGTGAAACGAGTAAAACGAGTAAAACGAGTAAATCGAGTAAAACGAGTAAAACGAGTAAGACGAGTAAAACGAGTAAAACGAGTAAAACGAGTAAAACGAGTAAAACTAGTAAAACGAGTAAAACGAGTAAAACGAGTAAAACGAGTAAAACGAGTAAAACGAGTAAAACGAGTAAAACGAGTAAAACGAGTAAAACGAGTAAAACGAGTAAAACTAGTAAAACGAGCAAAACTAGTAAAACTAGTAAAACGAGTAAAACGAGTAAAACGAGTAAAACGAGTAAAACGAGTAAAAGGAGTAAAAGGAGTAAAAGGAGTAAAAGGAGTAAAAGGAGTAAAAGGAGTAAAAGGAGTAAAACGAGTAAAACGAGTAAAACGAGTAAAACGAGTAAAACGAGTAAAACGAGTAAAACGAGTAAAACGAGTAAAACGAGTAAAACGAGTAAAACGAGTAAAACGAGTAAAACGAGTAAAACGAGTAAAACGAGTAAAACGAGTAAAACGAGTAAAACGAGTAAAACGAGTAAAACGAGTAAAACGAGTAAAACGAGTGAAACGAGTGAAACGAGTGAAACGAGTGAAACGAGTGAAACGAGTGAAACGAGTCAAACGAGTGAAACGAGTGAAACGAGTGAAACGAGTGAAACGAGTGAAACGAGTGAAACGAGTAAAACGAGTAAAACGAGAAAACGAGAAAAACGAGCAAAACTAGTAAAACGAGCAAAACTAGTAAAACGAGTGAAACGAGTGAAACGAGTGAAACGAGTGAAACGAGTGAAACGAGTGAAACGAGTAAAACGAGTAAAACGAGTAAAACGAGTAAAACGAGTAAAACGAGTAAAACGAGAAAAACGAGCAAAACTAGTAAAACGAGTAAAACGAGTAAAACGTGTAAAACGAGTAAAACGAGTAAAACGAGTAAAAGGAGTAAAACGAGTAAAACGAGTAAAACGAGTAAAACGAGTAAAACGAGAAAATCGAGTAAAACGAGTAAAACGAGTAAAACGAGTAAAACGAGTAAAACGAGTAAAACGAGTAAAACGAGTAAAACGAGTAAAACGAGTAAAACGAGTAAAACGAGTAAAACGAGTAAAACGAGTAAAACGAGTAAAACGAGTAAAACGAGTGAAACGAGTAAAACGAGTAAAACGAGTAAAACGAGTGAAACGAGTCAAACGAGTGAAACGAGTAAAACGAGTAAAACGAGTAAAACGATTAAAACGAGTAAAACGATTAAAACGAGTAAAACGAGTAAAACGAGTAAAACGAGCAAAACTAGTAAAACGAGTAATACGAGTAAAACGAGTAAAACGTGTAAAACGAGTAAAACGAGTAAAACGAGTAAAACGAGTAAAACGAGTAAAACGAGTAAAACGAGAAAAACGAGCAAAACTAGTAAAACGAGTAAAACGAGTAAAACGTGTAAAACGAGTAAAACGAGTAAAACGAGTAAAAGGAGTAAAACGAGTAAAACGAGTAAAACGAGTAAAACGAGTAAAACGAGAAAATCGAGTAAAACGAGTAAAACGAGTAAAACGAGTAAAACGAGTAAAACGAGTAAAACGAGTAAAACGAGTAAAACGAGTAAAACGAGTAAAACGAGTAAAACGAGTAAAACGAGTAAAACGAGTAAAACGAGTAAAACGAGTAAAACGAGTAAAACGAGTGAAACGAGTAAAACGAGTAAAACGAGTGAAACGAGTCAAACGAGTGAAACGAGTAAAACGAGTAAAACGAGTAAAACGATTAAAACGAGTAAAACGATTAAAACGAGTAAAACGAGTAAAACGAGTAAAACGAGCAAAACTAGTAAAACGAGTAATACGAGTAAAACGAGTAAAACGTGTAAAACGAGTAAAACGAGTAAAACGAGTAAAACGAGTAAAACGAGTAAAACGAGTAAAACGAGTAAAACGAGTAAAACGAGTAAAACGAGTAAAGCGAGTAAAACGAGTAAAACGAGTAAAACGAGTAAAACGAGTAAAACGAGTAAAACGAGTAAAACGAGTAAAACGAGTAAAACGAGTAAAACGAGTAAAACGAGTAAAACGAGTAAAACGAGTAAAACGAGTAAAACGAGTAAAACGAGTAAAACGAGTAAAACGAGTGAAACGAGTAAAACGAGTGAAACGAGTAAAACGAGTGAAACGAGTAAAACGAGTGAAACGAGTGAAACGAGTTAAACGAGTTAAACGAGTTAAACGAGTAAAACGAGTAAAACGAGTAAAACGAGTAAAACGAGTAAAACGAGTAAAACGAGTAAAACGAGTAAAACGAGTAAAACGAGTAAAACGAGTAAAACGAGTAAATCGAGTAAAACGAGTAAAACGAGTAAATCGAGTAAAACGAGTAAAACGAGTGAAACGAGTAAAACGAGTAAAACGAGTAAAACGAGTAAAACTAGTAAAACGAGTAAAACGAGTAAAACGAGTAAAACGAGTAAAACGAGTAAAACGAGTAAAACGAGTAAAACGAGTAAAACGAGTAAAACGAGTAAAACGAGTAAAACGAGTAAAACGAGTAAAACGAGTAAAACGAGTAAAACGAGTAAAACGAGTAAAACGAGTAAAACGAGTAAAACGAGTAAAACGAGTAAAACGAGTAAAACGAGTAAAACGAGTAAAACGAGTAAAACGAGTAAAAGGAGTAAAAGGAGTAAAAGGAGTAAAAGGAGTAAAAGGAGTAAAAGGAGTAAAAGGAGTAAAAGGAGTAAAAGGACTAAAACGAGTAAAACGAGTGAAACGAGTAAAACGAGTGAAACGAGTAAAACGAGTAAAACGAGTAAAACGAGTGAAACGAGTGAAACGAGTGAAACGAGTGAAACGAGTGAAACGAGTGAAACGAGTGAAACGAGTGAAACGAGTAAAACGAGTCAAACGAGTAAAACTAGTAAAACGAGTGAAACGAGTAAAACGAGTGAAACGAGTGAAACGAGTAAAACGAGTAAAACGAGTAAAACGAGTAAAACGAGTAAAACGAGTAAAACGAGTAAAACGAGTAAAACGAGTAAAACGAGTAAAACGAGTAAAACGAGTAAAACGAGTAAAACGAGTAAAACGAGTAAAACGAGTAAAACGAGTAAAACGAGTAACACGAGTAAAACGAATAAAACGAGTAAAACGAGTAAAACGAGTAAAACGAGTAAAACGAGTAAAACGAGTAAAACGAGTAAAACGAGTAAAACGAGTAAAACGAGTAAAACGAGTAAAACGAGTAAAACGAGTAAAACGAGTAAAACGAGTAAAACGAGTAAAACGAGTAAAACGAGTAAAACGAGTAAAACGAGTAAAACGAGTAAAACGAGTAAAACGAGTAAAACGAGTAAAACGAGTAAAACGAGTAAAACGAGTAAAACGAGTAAAACGAGCAAAACGAGCAAAACGAGCAAAACGAGCAAAACGAGTAAAACGAGTAAAACGTGTAAAACGAGTAAAACGTGTAAAACGAGTAAAACGAGTAAAACGAGTAAAACGAGTAAAACGAGTAAAACGAGTAAAACGAGTAAAACGAGTAAAACGAGTAAAACGAGTAAAACGAGTAAAACGAGTAAAACGAGTAAAACTAGTAAAACTAGTAAAACGAGTAAAACGAGTAAAACGAGTAAAACGAGTAAAACTAGTAAAACGAGCAAAACGAGCAAAACTAGTAAAACGAGTAAAACGAGTAAAACGAGCAAAACGAGCAAAACGAGCAAAACGAGCAAAACGAGTAAAACGTGTAAAACGAATAAAACGAGTAAAACGAGTAAAACGAGCAAAACGAGTAAAACGAGGAAAACGAGTAAAACGAGTAAAACGAGTAAAACGAGTAAAACGAGTAAAACGAGTAAAACGAGTAAAACGAGTAAAACGAGTAAAACGAGTAAAACGAGTAAAACGAGTAAAACGAGTAAAACGAGTAAAACGAGTAAAACGAGTAAAACGAGTAAAACGAGTAAAACGAGTAAAACGAGTAAAACGAGTAAAACGAGTAAAACGAGTAAAACTAGTAAAACTAGTAAAACGAGCAAAACGAGCAAAACTAGTAAAACGAGTAAAACGAGGAAAACGAGGAAAACGAGGAAAACGAGGAAAACGAGTAAAACGAGTAAAACGAGTAAAACGAGTAAAACGAGTAAAACGAGTAAAACGAGTAAAACGAGTAAAACGAGTAAAACGAGTAAAACGAGTAAAACGAGTAAAACGAGTAAAACGAGTAAAACGAGTAAAACGAGTAAAACGAGTAAAACGAGTAAAACGAGTAAAACGAGTAAAACGAGTAAAACGAGTAAAACGAGTAAAACGAGTAAAACGAGTAAAACGAGTAAAACGAGTAAAACGAGTAAAACGAGTAAAACGAGTAAAACGAGTAAATCGAGTAAAACGAGTAAAACGAGTAAAACGAGTAAAACTAGTAAAACGAGTTAAACGAGTAAAACGAGTAAAACGAGTAAAACGAGTAAAACTAGTAAAACTAGTAAAACGAGTAAAACGAGTAAAACGAGTAAAACGAGTAAAACGAGTAAAACTAGTAAAACTAGTAAAACTAGTAAAACGAGCAAAACGAGCAAAACTAGTAAAACGAGTAAAACGAGTAAAACGAGCAAAACGAGCAAAACGAGCAAAACGAGTAAAACGAGTAAAACGTGTAAAACGAGTAAAACGAGTAAAACGAGCAAAACGAGTAAAACGAGGAAAACGAGTAAAACGAGTAAAACGAGTAAAACGAGTAAAACGAGTAAAACGAGTAAAACGAGTAAAACGAGTAAAACGAGTAAAACGAGTAAAACGAGTAAAACGAGTAAAACGAGTAAAACGAGTAAAACGAGTAAAACGAGTAAAACGAGTAAAACGAGTAAAACGAGTAAAACGAGTAAAACGAGTAAAACGAGTAAAACGAGTAAAACGAGTAAAACGAGTAAAACGAGTAAAACGAGTAAAACGAGTAAAACGAGTAAAACTAGTAAAACTAGTAAAACGAGCAAACGAGCAAAACTAGTAAAACGAGTAAAACGAGTAAAACGAGGAAAACGAGGAAAACGAGTAAAACGAGTAAAACGAGTAAAACGAGTAAAACGAGTAAAACGAGTAAAACGAGTAAAACGAGTAAAACGAGTAAAACGAGTAAAACGAGTAAAACGAGTAAAACGAGTAAAACGAGTAAAAGAGGTAAAACGAGTAAAAGAGGTAAAACGAGTAAAACGAGTAAAACGAGTAAAACGAGTAAAACGAGTAAAACGAGTAAAACGAGTAAAACGAGTAAAACGAGTAAAACGAGTAAAACGAGTAAAACGAGTAAAACGAGTAAAACGAGTAAAACGAGTAAAACGAGTAAAACGAGTAAAACGAGTAAAACGAGTAAAACGAGTAAAACGAGCAAAACGAGCAAAACGAGCAAAACGAGCAAAACGAGCAAAACGAGCAAAACGAGCAAAACGAGCAAAACGAGCAAAACGAGCAAAACGAGCAAAACGAGCAAAACGAGCAAAACGAGCAAAACGAGTAAAACGAGCAAAACGAGTAAAACGAGTAAAACGAGTAAAACGAGTAAAACGAGTAAAACGAGTAAAACGAGTAAAACGAGTAAAACGAGTAAAACGAGTAAAACGAGTAAAACGAGTAAAACGAGTAAAACGAGTAAAACGAGTAAAACGAGTAAAACGAGTAAAACGAGTAAAACGAGTAAAACGAGTAAAACGAGTAAAACGAGTAAAACGAGTAAAACGAGTAAAACGAGTAAAACGAGTAAAACGAGTAAATCGAGTAAAACGAGTAAAACGAGTAAAACGAGTAAAACGAGTAAAACGAGTAAAACGAGTAAAACGAGTAAAACGAGTAAAACGAGTAAAACGAGTAAAACGAGTAAAACTAGTAAAACTAGTAAAACGAGTAAAACGAGTAAAACGAGTAAAACGAGTAAAACGAGTAAAACTAGTAAAACTAGTAAAACGAGTAAAACGAGTAAAACGAGTAAAACGAGTAAAACGAGTAAAACTAGTAAAACTAGTAAAACGAGCAAAACGAGTAAAACGAGTAAAACGAGTAAAACGAGTAAAACGAGTAAAACGAGTAAAACGAGTAAAACGAGTAAAACGAGTAAAACGAGTAAAACGAGTAAAACGAGTAAAACGAGTAAAACGAGTAAAACGAGTAAAACGAGTAAAACGAGTAAATCGAGTAAAACGAGTAAAACGAGTAAAACGAGTAAAACGAGTAAAACGAGTAAAACGAGTAAAACGAGTAAAACGAGTAAAACGAGTAAAACGAGTAAAACGAGTAAAACGAGTAAAACGAGTAAAACGAGTAAAACGAGTAAAACGAGTAAAACGAGTAAAACGAGTAAAACGAGTAAAACTAGTAAAACGAGTAAAACGAGTAAAACTAGTAAAACGAGTAAAACGAGTAAAACGAGTAAAACGAGTAAAACGAGTAAAACGAG
>NW_027487637.1:0-14041 GCF_050908995.1 Andrena cerasifolii | reverse complement strand
TGACAGGATACGAACAAACGAACAAACGAACAAACGAACAAACGAACAAACGAACAAACGAACAAACGAACAAACGAACAAACGAACAAACGAACAAACGAACAAACGAACAAACGAACAAACGAACAAACGAACAAACGAACAAACGAACAAACGAACAAACGAACAAACGAACAAAAGAACAAACGAACAAACGAACAAACGAACAAAGAGACAAAGAAACAAACGAACCAACGAAACAACGAAACAACGAAACAACGAACAACGAAACAACGAAACAACGAAACAACGAACAACGAAACAACGAAACAACGAAACAACGGAACAACGAAACAACGAAACAACGAAACAACGAACCAACGAACCAACGAACCAACGAAACAACGAACCAACGAACCAACGAACCAACGAACCAACGAACCAACGAACCAACGAACCAACGAACAAACGAACAAACGAAAAAACCGAACAAACGAACAAACGAACAAACGAACAAACGAACAAACGAACAAACGAACAAACGAACAAACGAACAAACGAACCAACGAACCAACGAACCAACGAACCAACGAACCAACGAACCAACGAACCAACGAACCAAGGAACCAAGGAACCAACGAACCAACGAAACAACGAACCAACGAACAAACGAACAAAAGAACAAATGAACCAACGAACCAACGAACCAACGAACAAACGAACAAACGAACAAACGAACAAACGAACAAACGAACAAACGAACAAACGAACAAACGAACAAACGAACAAACGAACAAACGAACAAACGAACAAACGAACAAACGAACAAACGAACAAACGAACCTACGAACCAACGAACCAACGAACCAACGAACCATCGAACCAACGAACCAACGAACCAACGAACCAACGAAACAACGAAACAACGAAACAACGAAACAACGAAACAACGAAACAACGAAACAACGAAACAACGAAACAACGAAACAACGAAACAACGAAACATCGAAACAACGAAACAACGAAACAACGAAACAACGAAACAACGAAACAACGAAACAACGAAACAACGAAACAACGAAACAACGAAACAACGAAACAACGAAACAACGAAACAACGAAACAACGAAACAACGAAACAACGAAACAACGAAACAACGAAACAACGAAACAACGAAACAACGAAACAACGAAACAACGAAACAACGAAACAACGAAACAACGAAACAACGAACCAACGAACCAACGAACCAACGAACCAACGAACCAACGAACAAACGAACAAACGAACAAACGAACAAAAGAACAAACGAACAAACGAACAAACGAACAAACGAACCAACGAACGAACGAACCAACGAACCATCGAACCAACGAACCAACGAAACAACGAAACAACGAACCAACGAAACAACGAAACAACGAAACAACGAAACAACGAAACAACGAAACAACGAAACAACGAAACAACGAACCAACGAACCAACGAACCAACGAACCAACGTACCAACGAACAAACGAACAAACGAACCAACGAACCAACGAACCAACGAACCAACGAACCAACGAACCAACGAAACAACGAAACAACGAAACAACGAAACAACGAAACAACGAAACATCGAAACAACGAAACAACGAAACAACGAAACAACGAAACAACGAAACAACGAACCAACGAACCAACGAACCAACGAACAAACGAACAAACGAACCAACGAACCAAAGAGCCAACGAACCAACGAACCAGCGAACCAACGAACAAACGAACAAACGAACAAACGAACAAACGAACAAACGAACAAACGAACAAACGAACAAACGAACAAACGAACAAACGAACAAACGAACAAACGAACAAACGAACAAACGAACAAACGAACAAACGAACAAACGAACAAACGAACAAACGAACAAACGAACAAACGAACAAACGAACAAACGAACAAACGAACAAACGAACAAACGAACAAACGAACAAACGAACAAACGAACAAACGAACAAACGAACAAACGAACAAACGAACAAACGAACAAACGAACAAACGAACAAACGAACAAACGAACAAACGAACAAACGAACAAACGAACAAACGAACAAACGAACAAACGAACAAACGAACAAACGAACAAACGAACAAACGAACAAACGAACAAACGAACAAACGAACAAACGAACAAACGAACAAACGAACAAACGAACAAACGAACAAACGAACAAACGAACAAACGAACAAACGAACAAACGAACAAACGAACAAACGAACAAACGAACAAACGAACAAACGAACAAACGAACAAACGAACAAACGAACAAACGAACAAACGAACAAACGAACAAACGAACAAACGAACAAACGAACAAACGAACAAACGAACAAACGAACAAACGAACAAACGAACAAACGAACAAACGAACAAACGAACAAACGAACAAACGAACAAAAGAACAAACGAACAAACGAACAAACGAACAAACGAACAAAGAGACAAAGAAACAAACGAAACAACGAAACAACGAAACAACGAACAACGAAACAACGAAACAACGAAACAACGAAACAACGAAACAACGAAACAACGAAACAACGAAACAACGAAACAACGAAACAACGAAACAACGAAACAACGAAACAACGAAACAACGAAACAACGAAACAACGAAACAACGAAACAACGAAACAACGAAACAACGAAACATCGAAACAACGAAACAACGAAACAACGAAACAACGAAACAACGAAACAACGAAACAACGAAACAACGAAACAACGAAACAACGAAACAACGAAACAACGAACCAACGAACCAACGAACCAACGAACAAACGAACAAACGAACAAAAGAACAAACGAACAAACGAACAAACGAACAAACGAACCAACGAACTAACGAACCAACGAACCATCGAACCAACGAACCAACGAAACAACGAAACAAAGAAACAACGAAACAACGAAACAACGAAACAACGAAACAACGAACCAACGAACCAACGAACCAACGAACCAACGAACAAACGAACAAACGAACCAACGAACCAACGAACCAACGAACAAACGAACAAACGAACAAACGAACAAACGAACAAACGAACAAAAGAACAAACGAACAAAGAGACAAAGAAACAAACGAACCAACGAAACAACGAAACAACGAAACAACGAAACAACGAAACATCGAAACAACGAAACAACGAAACAACGAAACAACGAAACAACGAAACAACGAAACAACGAAACAACGAAACAACGAAACAACGAAACAACGAAACATCGAAACAACGAAACAACGAAACAACGAAACAACGAAACAACGAAACAACGAAACAACGAAACAACGAAACAACGAAACAACGAAACAACGAAACAACGAAACAACGAAACAACGAAACAACGAACCAACGAACCAACGAACCAACGAACAAACGAACAAACGAACAAACGAACAAACGAACAAACGAACAAACGAACAAACGAACAAACGAACAAACGAACAACGAACAAACGAACAAACGAACAAACGAACAAACGAACAAACGAACAAACGAACAAACGAACAAACGACGAAAACGAACAAACGAACAAACGAACAAACGAACAAACGAACAAACGAACAAACGAATAAACGAACAAACGAACAAACGAACAAACGAACAATCGAACAAACGAACAAACGAACCAACGAAACAACGAACCAACGAACCAACGAACCAAAGAACCAACGAGCTAACGAACCAACGAACCAGCGAACCAACGAACAAACGAACAAACGAACAAACGAACAAACGAACAAACGAACAAACGAACAAACGAACAAACGAACAAACGAACAAACGAACATACGAACAAACGAACAAACGACGAAAACGAACAAACGAACAAACGAACAAACGAACAAACCAACAAACGAACAAACGAACAAACGAATAAACGAACAAACGAACAATCGAACAAACGAACAAACGAACCAACGAACCAACGAACCAACGAACCAACGAACCAAAGAACCAAAGAACCAACGAGCTAACGAACCAACGAACCAGCGAAACAACGAACAAACGAACAAACGAACAAACGAACAAACGAACAAACGAACAAACGAACAAACGAACAAACGAACAAACGAACAAACGAACAAACGAACAAACGAACAAACGAACAAACGAACAAACGAACAAACGAACAAACGAACAAACGAACAAACGAACAAACGAACAAACGAACAAACGAACAAACGAACAAACGAACAAACGAACAAACGAACAAACGAACAAACGAACAAACGAACAAACGAACAAACGAACAAACGAACAAACGAACAAACGAACAAACGAACAAACGAACAAACGAACAAACGAACAAACGACGAAAACGAACAAACGAACAAACGAACAAACGAACAAACGAACAAACGAACAAACGAACAAACGAATAAACGAACAAACGAACAAACGAACAAACGAACAATCGAACAAACGAACAAACGAACCAACGAAACAACGAACCAACGAACCAACGAACCAAAGAACCAACGAGCTAACGAACCAACGAACCAGCGAACCAACGAACAAACGAACAAACGAACAAACGAACAAACGAACAAACGAACAAACGAACAAACGAACAAACGAACAAACGAACATACGAACAAACGAACAAACGACGAAAACGAACAAACGAACAAACGAACAAACGAACAAACGAACAAACGAACAAACGAACAAACGAATAAACGAACAAACGAACAAACGAACAAACGAACAATCGAACAAACGAACAAACGAACCAACGAACCAACGAACCAACGAACCAACGAACCAAAGAACCAAAGAACCAACGAGCTAACGAACCAACGAACCAGCGAACCAACGAACAAACGAACAAACGAACAAACGAACAAACGAACAAACGAACAAACGAACAAACGAACAAACGAACAAACGAACAAACGAACAAACGAACAAACGAACAAACGAACAAACGAACAAACGAACAAACGAACAAACGAACAAACGAACAAACGAACAAACGAACAAACGAACAAACGAACAAACGAACAAACGAACAAACGAACAAACGAACAAACGAACAAACGAACAAACGAACAAACGAACAAACGAACAAACGAACAAACGAACAAACGAACAAACGAACAAACGAACAAACGAACAAACGAACAAACGAACAAACGAACAAACGAACAAACGAACAAACGAACAAACGAACAAACGAACAAACGAACAAACGAACAAAAGAACAAACGAACAAACGAACAAACGAACAAACGAACAAAGAGACAAAGAAACAAACGAAACAACGAAACAACGAAACAACGAACAACGAAACAACGAAACAACGAAACAACGAAACAACGAAACAACGAAACAACGAAACAACGAAACAACGAAACAACGAAACAACGAAACAACGAAACAACGAAACAACGAAACAACGAAACAACGAAACAACGAAACAACGAAACAACGAAACATCGAAACAACGAAACAACGAAACAACGAAACAACGAAACAACGAAACAACGAAACAACGAAACAACGAAACAACGAAACAACGAAACAACGAACCAACGAACCAACGAACCAACGAACAAACGAACAAACGAACAAACGAACAAAAGAACAAACGAACAAACGAACAAACGAACAAACGAACCGACGAACTAACGAACCAACGAACCATCGAACCAACGAAACAACGAAACAACGAAACAACGAAACAACGAAACAACGAAACAACGAAACAACGAAACAACGAAACAACGAAACAACGAAACAACGAAACAACGAAACAACGAACCAACGAACCAACGAACCAACGAACCAACGAACAAACGAACAAAGGAACCAACGAACCAACGAACAAACGAACAAACGAACAAACGAACAAACGAACAAACGAACAAAAGAACAAACGAACAAAGAGACAAAGAAACAAACGAACCAACGAAACAACGAAACAACGAAACAACGAAACAACGAAACAACGAAACAACGAAACAACGAAACAACGAAACATCGAAACAACGAAACAACGAAACAACGAAACAACGAAACAACGAAACAACGAAACAACGAAACAACGAAACATCGAAACAACGAAACAACGAAACAACGAAACAACGAAACAACGAAACAACGAAACAACGAAACAACGAAACAACGAAACAACGAAACAACGAAACAACGAAACAACGAAACAACGAAACAACGAAACAACGAAACAACGAAACAACGAACCAACGAACCAACGAACCAACGAACAAACGAACAAACGAACAAAAGAACAAACGAACAAACGAACAAACGAACAAACGAACAAACGAACCAACGAACCAACGAACAAACGAACAAACGAACCAACGAACCAACGAACCAACGAACCAACGAACCAACGAACCAACGAACAAACGAACAAAAGAACAAATGAACCAACGAACCAACGAACCAACGAACCAACGAACCAACGAACCAACGAACCAACGAACCAACGAACCAACGAACCAACGAACCAACGAACCAACGAACAAACGAACAAACGAACAAACGAACAAACGAACAAACGAACAAACGAACCAACGAACAAACGAACAAACGAACAAACGAACAAACGAACAAACGAACAAACGAACAAACGAACAAACGAACAAACGAACAAACGAACAAACGAACAAAAGAACAAACGAACAAACGAACAAACGAACAAACGAACAAAGAGACAAAGAAACAAATGAAACAACGAAACAACGAAACAACGAACAACGAAACAACGAAACAACGAAACAACGAAACAACGAAACAACGAAACAACGAAACAACGAAACAACGAAACAACGAACCAACGAACCAACGAAACAACGAACAAACGAACAAACGACCAAACGAACAAACGAACAAACGAACAAACGAACAATCGAACAAACGAACAAACGAACAAACGAACAAACGAACAAACGAACAAACGAACAAACGAACAAACGAACAAACGAACAAACGAACAAACGAACAAACGAACAAACGAACAAACGAACAAACGAACAAACGAACAAACGAACAAACGAACAAACGAACAAACGAACAAACGAACAAACGAACAAACGAACAAACGAACAAACGAACAAACGAACAAACGAACAAACGAACAAACGAACAAACGAACAAACGAACAAACGAACAAACGAACAAACGAACAAACGAACAAACGAACAAACGAACAAACGAACAAACGAACAAACGAACAAACGAACAAACGAACAAACGAACAAACGAACAAACGAACAAAGAGACAAAGAAACAAACGAAACAACGAAACAACGAAAAACGAAACAACGAAACAACGAAACAACGAAACAACGAAACAACGAAACAACGAAACAACGAAACAACGAAACAACGAAACAACGAAACAACGAAACAACGAAACAACGAAACAACGAAACAACGAAACAACGAAACAACGAAACAACGAAACATCGAAACAACGAAACAACGAAACAACGAAACAACGAAACAACGAAACAACGAAACAACGAAACAACGAAACATCGAAACAACGAAACAACGAAACAACGAAACAACGAAACAACGAAACAACGAAACAACGAAACAACGAAACAACGAAACAACGAAACAACGAAACAACGAAACAACGAAACAACGAACCAACGAACCAACGAACCAACGAACCAACGAACAAACGAACAAACGAAAAAAAGAACAAACGAACAAACGAACCAACGAGCTAACGAACCAACGAACCAGCGAACCAACGAAACAACGAAACAACGAAACAACGAAACAACGAAACAACGAAACAACGAAACAACGAAACAACGAAACAACGAACCAACGAACCAACGAACCAACGAACCAACGAACCAACGAACCAACGAACCAACGAACCAACGAACCAACGAAACAACGAACAAACGAACAAACGAACAAACGAACAAACGAACAAACGAACAAACGAACAATCGAACAAACGAACAAACGAACAAACGAACAAACGAACAAACGAACAAACGAACAAACGAACAAACGAACAAACGAACAAACGAACAAACGAACAAACGAACAAACGAACAAACGAACAAACGAACAAACGAACAAACGAACAAACGAACAAACGAACAAACGAACAAACGAACAAACGAACAAACGAACAAACGAACAAACGAACAAACGAACAAACGAACAAACGAACAAACGAACAAACGAACAAACGAACAAACGAACAAACGAACAAACGAACAAACGAACAAACGAACAAACGAACAAACGAACAAACGAACAAACGAACAAACGAACAAACGAACAAACGAACAAACGAACAAACGAACAAACGAACCAACGAACTAACGAACCAACGAACCATCGAACCAACGAACCAACGAAACAACGAAACAACGAAACAACGAAACAACGAAACAACGAAACAACGAAACAACGAACCAACGAACCAACGAACCAACGAACCAACGAACAAACGAACAAACGAACCAACGAACCAACGAACCAACGAACAAACGAACAAACGAACAAACGAACAAACGAACAAAAGAACAAACGAACAAAGAGACAAAGAAACAAACGAACCAACGAAACAACGAAACAACGAAACAACGAAACAACGAAACAACGAAACAACGAAACAACGAAACATCGAAACAACGAAACAACGAAACAACGAAACAACGAAACAACGAAACAACGAAACAACGAAACAACGAAACAACGAAACAACGAAACAACGAAACAACGAAACATCGAAACAACGAAACAACGAACCAACGAACCAACGAACCAACGAACCAACGAACCAACGAACCAACGAACCAACGAACCAACGAACCAACGAACCAACGAACCAACAAACCAACGAACCAACGAACCAACGAACCAACGAAACAACGAACCAACGAACCAACGAACCAACGAAACAACGAACAAACGAACAAAAGAACAAATGAACAAACGAACAAACGAACAAAGAGACAAAGAAACAAAAGAACCAACGAAACAACGAAACAACGAGACAACGAAACAACGAAACAACTAAACAACGAAACAACGAAACAACGAAACAACGAAACAACGAAACAACGAAACAACGAAACAACGAACCAACGAAACAACGAACCAACGATCCAACGAACCAACGAACCAACGAACCAACGAACCAACGAACCAACGAACAAACGAACAAATGAACAAACGAACAAACGAAACAAGGAACCAACGAACCAACGAACCATCGAACCAACGAACCAACGAACCAACGAACCAACGAACCAACGAACCAACGAGCCAACGAGCCAACGAACCAACGAACCAACGAACCAACGAACCAACGTACCAACGAACCAACGAACCAACGAACCAACGATCAAACGAACAAACGAACAAAGAGACAAAGAAACAAAAGAACCAACGAACCAACGAACCAACGAACCAACGAACCAACGAACCAACGAACCAACGAACCAACGAACCAACGAACCAACGAACCAACGAACCAACGAACCAACGAAACAACGAACCAACCAATCAACGAACCAACGAACCAACGAACCAACGAACCAACGAACCAACGAACCAACGAACCAACGAACCAACGAACCAACGAACCAACGAACCAACGAACCAACGAACCAACGAACCAACGAACCAACGAACCAACGAACAAACGAACCAAGGAACCAACGAATCAACGAACCAACGAACCAACGAACCAACGAACCAACGAACCAACGAACAAACGAACAAACGAAACAACGAAACAACGAACCAACGAACCAACGAACCAACGGACCAACGGACCAATGGATTAACGAACCAACGAACCAACGAACCAACGAACCAACGAACCAACGAACCAACGAACCAGCGAACCAACGAAACAACGAACCAACGATCCAACGAACCAACGAAACAACGAACAAACGAACAAAAGAACAAATGAACAAACGAACAAACGAACAAAGAGACAAAGAAACAAAAGAACCAACGAAACAACGAAACAACGAAACAACGAAACAACGAAACAACGAAACAACGAAACAACTAAACAACGAAACAACGAAACAACGAAACAACGAAACAACGAAACAACGAAACAACGAAACAACGAAACAACGAAACAACGAACCAACGAACCAACGAAACAACGAACCAACGAACCAACGAACCAACGAACCAACGAACCAACGAACCAACGAACCAACGAACAAACGAACAAATGAACAAACGAACAAACGAAACAAGGAACCAACGAACCAACGAACCATCGAACCAACGAACCAACGAACCAACGAACCAACGAACCAACGAACCAACGAGCCAACGAGCCAACGAACCAACGAACCAACGAACCAACGAACCAACGAACCAACGAACCAACGAACCAACGAACCAACGATCAAACGAACAAACGAACAAACGAACAAACGAACAAAGAGACAAAGAAACAAAAGAACCAACGAACCAACGAACAAACGAACAAACGAACAAACGAACAAACGAACAAACGAAGAAACGAACAAACGAACAAACGAACAAACGAACAAACGAACAAACGAACAAACGAACAAACGAACAAACGAACAAACGAACAAACGAACAAACGAACAAACGAACAAACGAACAAACGAACAAACGAACAAACGAACAAACGACGAAAACGAACAAACGAACAAACGAACAAAAGAACAAACGAACAAACGAATAAACGAACAAACGAACAAACGAACAAACGAACAAACGAACAAACGAACAAACGAACCAACGAACCAACGAACCAACGAACCAACGAACCAAAGAACCAACGAGCTAACGAACCAACGAACCAGCGAACCAACGAACAAACGAACAAACGAACAAACGAACAAACGAATAAACGAACAAACGAACAAACGAACAAACGAACAAACGAACAAACGAACAAACGAACAAACGAACAAACGAACAAACGAACAAACGAACAAACGAACAAACGAACAAACGAACAAACGAACAAACGAACAAACGAACAAACGAACAAACGAACAAACGAACAAACGAACAAACGAACAAACGAACAAACGAACAAACGAACAAACGAACAAACGAACAAACGAACAAACGAACAAACGAACAAACGAACAAAAGAACAAACGATCAAACGAACAAACGAACAAACGAACAAACGAACAAAGAGACAAAGAAACAAAAGAACCAACGAACCAACGAACCAACGAACCAACGAACCAACGAACCAACGAACCAACGAACCAACGAACCAACGAACCAACGAACCAACGAACCAACGAAACAACGAACCAACCAATCAACGAACCAACGAACCAACGAACCAACGAACCAACGAACCAACGAAACAACGAACCAACGAACCAACGAACCAACGAACCAACGAACCAACGAACCAACGAACCAACGAACAAACGAACCAAGGAACCAACGAATCAACGAACCAACGAACCAACGAACCAACGAACCAACGAACAAACGAACAAACGAAACAACGAAACAACGAACCAACGAACCAACGAACCAACGGACCAACGGACCAAAGGATTAACGAACCAACGAACCAACGAACCAACGAACCAACGAACCAACGAACCAACGAACCAGCGAACCAACGAAACAACGAACCAACGATCCAACGAACCAACGAAACAAAGAACAAACGAACAAAAGAACAAATGAACAAACGAACAAACGAACAAAGAGACAAAGAAACAAAAGAACCAACGAAACAACGAAACAACGAAACAACGAAACAACGAAACAACGAAACAACGAAACAACTAAACAACGAAACAACGAAACAACGAAACAACGAAACAACGAAACAACGAAACAACGAAACAACGAAACAACGAACCAACGAACCAACGAAACAACGAACCAACGAACCAACGAACCAACGAACCAACGAACCAACGAACCAACGAACCAACGAACCAACGAACAAACGAACAAACGAAAAAACGAACAAACGAACAAACGAACAAACGAACAAACGAACAAACGAACAAACGAACAAACGAACAAACGAACAAACGAACAAACGAACAAACGAACAAACGAACAAACGAACAAACGAACAAACGAACAAACGAACAAACGAACAAACGAACAAACGAACAAACGAACAAACGAACAAACGAACAAACGAACAAACGAACAAACGAACAAACGAACAAAAGAACAAACGAACAAACGACGAAAACGAACAAACGAACAAACGAACAAAAGAACAAACGAACAAACGAATAAACGAACAAACGAACAAACGAACAAACGAACAAACGAACAAACGAACAAACGAACCAACGAACCAACGAACCAACGAACCAACGAACCAAAGAACCAACGAGCTAACGAACCAACGAACCAGCGAACCAACGAACAAACGAACAAACGAACAAACGAATAAACGAACAAACGAACAAACGAAAAAACGAACAAACGAACAAACGAACAAACGAACAAACGAACAAACGAACAAACGAACAAACGAACAAACGAACAAACGAACAAACGAACAAACGAACAAACGAACAAACGAACAAACGAACAAACGAACAAACGAACAAACGAACAAACGAACAAACGAACAAACGAACAAACGAACAAACGAACAAACGAACAAACGAACAAACGAACAAACGAACAAACGAACAAACGAACAAACGAACAAACGAACAAACGAACAAACGAACAAACGAACAAACGAACAAACGAACAAACGAACAAACGAACAAACGAACAAACGAACAAACGAACAAAGAGACAAAGAAACAAACGAAACAACGAAACAACGAAACAACGAACAACGAAACAACGAAACAACGAAACAACGAAACAACGAAACAACGAAACAACGAAACAACGAAACAACGAAACAACGAAACAACGAAACAACGAAACAACGAAACAACGAAACAACGAAACAACGAAACAACGAAACAACGAAACAACGAAACAACGAAACAACGAAACAACGAAACATCGAAACAACGAAACAACGAAACAACGAAACAACGAAACAACGAAACAACGAAACAACGAAACAACGAAACAACGAAACAACGAACCAACGAACCAACGAACCAACGAACAAACGAACAAACGAACAAAAGAACAAACGAACAAACGAACAAACGAACAAACGAACCAACGAAACAACGAAACAACGAACCAACGAACCAACGAACAAACGAACAAACGAACAAAAGAACAAACGAACAAAGAGACAAAGAAACAAACGAACCAACGAAACAACGAAACAACGAAACAACGAAACAACGAAACAACGAAACAACGAACCATCGAACCAACGAACCAACGAAACAACGAAACAAAGAAACAACGAAACAACGAAACAACGAAACAACGAAACAACGAACCAACGAACCAACGAACCAACGAACCAACGAACAAACGAACAAACGAACCAACGAACCAACGAACCAACGAACAAACGAACAAACGAACAAACGAACAAACGAACAAACGAACAAAAGAACAAACGAACAAAGAGACAAAGAAACAAACGAACCAACGAAACAACGAAACAACGAAACAACGAAACAACGAAACAACGAAACAACGAAACAACGAAACAACGAAACAACGAAACAACGAAACATCGAAACAACGAAACAACGAAACAACGAAACAACGAAACAACGAAACAACGAAACAACGAAACAACGAAACAACGAAACAACGAAACAACGAAACAACGAAACAACGAAACAACGAAACAACGAAACAACGAAACAACGAAACAACGAAACATCGAAACAACGAAACAACGAAACAACGAAACAACGAAACAACGAAACAACGAAACAACGAAACAACGAAACAACGAAACAACGAAACAACGAAACAACGAACCAACGAACCAACGAACCAACGAACAAACGAACAAACGAACAAAAGAACAAACGAACAAACGAACAAACGAACCAACGAACAAACGAACAAACGAACAAACGAACAAACGGCCAAACGAACAAACGAACAAA
>NW_027487636.1:0-14044 GCF_050908995.1 Andrena cerasifolii | reverse complement strand
GAACCAACGCACCAACGAACCAACGAACCAACGAACCAACGAACCAACGAACCAACGAACCAACGAACCAACGAACCAACGAACCAACGAACCAACGAACCAACGAACCAACGAACCAACGAACCAACGAACCAACGAACCAACGAACCAACGAACCAACGAACCAACGAACCAACGAACCAACGAACCAACGAACCAACGAACCAACGAACAAACGAACAAACGAACAAACGAACAAACGAACAAACGAACCAACGAACCAACGAACCAACGAACCAACGAACAAACGAACAAACGAACAAACGAACAAACGAACAAACGAACAAACGAAAAAACGAACAAACGAACAAACGAACAAGCGAACAAACGAACAAACGAACAAACGAACAAACGAACAAACGAACAAACGAACAAACGAACAAACGAACAAACGAACAAACGAACAAACGAACAAACGAACAAACGAACAAACGAACAAACGAACAAACGAACAAACGAACAAACGAACAAACGAACAAACGAACAAACGAACAAACGAACAAACGAACAAACGAACAAACGAACAAACGAACAAACGAACAAACGAACAAACGCACAAACGAACAATCGAACAAAGAAACAAAGAATCAACGAACCAACGAACCAACGAACCAACGAACCAACGAACCAACGAACCAACGAACCAACGAACCAACGAACCAACGAACCAACGAACCAACGAACCAACGAACCAACGAACAAACGAACAAACGAACAAACGAACAAACGAACAAACGAACAAACGAAAAAACGCACAAACGAACAAACGAACAAACGAACAAACGAACATACGAACAAACGAACAAACGAACAAACGAACAAACGAACAAACGAACAAACGAACAAACGAACAAACGAACAAACGAACAAACGAACAAACGAACAAACGAACAAACGAACAAACGAACAAACGAACAAACGCACAAACGAACAATCGAACAAAGAATCAACGAACCAACGAACCAACGAACCAAAGAACCAACGACCCAACGAACCAACGAACCAACGAACCAACGAACCAACGAACCAACGAACCAACGAACCAACGAACCAACGAACCAACGAACCAACGAACCAACGAACAAACGAACAAACGAACAAACGAACAAACGAACAAACGAACAAACGAACAAACGAACAAACGCACAAACGCACAAACGAACAATCGAACAAAGAAACAACGAACCAACGAACCAACGAACCAACGCACCAACGCACCAACGAACCAACGAACCAACGAACCAACGAACCAACGAACCAACGAACCAACGAACCAACGAACCAACGAACCAACGAACCAACGAACCAACGAAACAACGAACCAACGAACCAACGAACCAACGAACCAACGAACCAACGAACCAACGAACCAAGGAACCAACGAACCAACGAACCAACGAACCAACGAACCAACGAACCAACGAACCAACGAACCAACGAACCAACGAACCAACGAACCAACGAACCAACGAACCAACGAACCAACGAACCAACGAACCAACGAACAAACGAACAAACGAACAAACGAACAAACGAACAAACGAACAAACGCACAAACGAACAATCGAACAAAGAAACAACGAACCAACGAACCAACGAACCAACGAACCAACGAACCAACGAACCAACGAACCAACGAACCAACGAACCAACGAACCAACGAACCAACGAACCAACGAACCAACGAACCAACGAACCAACGAACCAACGAACCAACGAACCAACGAACCAACGAACCAACGAACCAACGAACCAACGAACCAACGAACCAACGAACCAACGAACCAACGAACCAACGAACAAACGAACAAACGAACAAACGAACAAACGAACAAACGAACAAACGAACCAACGAACCAACGAACCAACGAACCAACGAACAAACGAACAAACGAACAAACGAACAAACGAACAAACGAACAAACGAACAAACGAACAAACGAACAAGCGAACAAGCGAACAAACGAACAAACGAACAAACGAACAAACGAACAAACGAACAAACGAACAAACGAACAAACGAACAAACGAACAAACGAACAAACGAACAAACGAACAAACGAACAAACGAACAAACGAACAAACGAACAAACGAACAAACGAACAAACGAACAAACGAACAAACGAACAAACGAACAAACGAACAAACGAACAAACGAACAAACGAACAAACGCACAAACGAACAATCGAACAAAGAATCAACGAACCAACGAACCAACGAACCAACGAACCAACGAACCAACGAACCAACGAACCAACGAACCAACGAACCAACGAACCAACGAACCAACGAACCAACGAACCAACGAACAAACGAACAAACGAACAAACGAACAAACGAACAAACGAACAAACGAACAAACGAAAAAACGCACAAACGAACAAGCGAACAAACGAACAAACGAACAAACGAACAAACGAACAAACGAACAAACGAACAAACGAACAAACGAACAAACGAACAAACGCACAAACGAACAATCGAACAAAGAATCAACGAACCAACGAACCAACGAACCAACGAACCAACGAACCAACGAACCAACGAACCAACGAACCAACGAACAAACGAACAAACGAACAAACGAACAAACGAACAAACGAACAAACGAACAAACGAACAAACGCACAAACGAACAATCGAACAAAGAAACAACGAACCAACGAACCAACGAACCAACGAACCAACGCACCAACGAACCAACGAACCAACGAACCAACGAACCAACGAACCAACGAACCAACGAACAAACGAACAAACGAACAAACGAACAAACGAACAAACGAACAAACGAACAAACGAACAAACGAACAAACGAACAAACGAACAAACGAACAAACGAACAAACGAACAAACGAACAAACGCACAAACGAACAATCGAACAAAGAAACAACGAACCAACGAACCAACGAACCAACGAACCAACGCACCAACGAACCAACGAACCAACGAACCAACGAACCAACGAACCAACGAACCAACGAACCAACGAACCAACGAACCAACGAACCAACGAACCAACGAACCAACGAACCAACGAACCAACGAACCAACGAACCAACGAACCAACGAACCAACGAACCAACGAACCAACGAACCAACGAACCAACGAACCAACGAACCAACGAACCAACGAACCAACGAACCAACGAACCAACGAACCAACGAACCAACGAACCAACGAACCAACGAACCAACGAACCAACGAACCAACGAACCAACGAACAAACGAACAAACGCACAAACGAACAATCGAACAAAGAAACAACGAACCAACGAACCAACGAACCAACGCACCAACGAACCAACGAACCAACGCACCAACGAACCAACGAACCAACGAACCAACGAACCAACGAACCAACGAACCAACGAACCAACGAACCAACGAATCAACGAACCAACGAACCAACGAACCAACGAACCAACGAACCAACGAACCAACGAACCAACGAACCAACGAACCAACGAACCAACGAACCAACGAACCAACGAACCAACGATCCAACGAACCAACGAACCAACGAACCAACGAACCAACGAACCAACGAACCAACGAACCAACGAACCAACGAACCAACGAACCAACGAACCAACGAACCAACGAACCAACGAACCAACGAACCAACGAACCAACGAACCAACGAACCAACGAACCAACGAACCAACGAACCAACGAACCAACGAACCAACGAACCAACGAACCAACGAAACAACGAACCAACGAACCAACGAACCAACGAACCAACGAACCAACGAACCAACGAACCAACGAACCAACGAACCAACGAACCAACGAACAAACGAACAAACGAACAAACGAACAAACGAACAAACGAACAAACGAACAAACGCACAAACGCACAAACGAACAATCGAACAAAGAAACAACGAACCAACGAACCAACGAACCAACGAACCAACGAACCAACGAACCAACGAACCAACGAACCAACGAACCAACGAACCAACGAACCAACGAACCAACGAACCAACGAACCAAGGAACCAACGACCCAACGAACCAACGAACCAACGAACCAACGAACCAACGAACCAACGAACCAACGAACCAACGGACCAACGAACCAACGAACTAACGAACCAAGGAACCAACGAACAAACGAACTAACGAACAAACGAACAAACGAACAAACGAACAAACGAACAAACGAACAAACGAACAAACGAACAAACGAACCAACGAACCAACGAACCAACGAACCAACGAACCAACGAACAAACGAACAAACGAACAAACGAACAAACGAACAAACGAACAAACGAACAAACGAACAAACGAACAAACGAACAAACGAACAAACGAACAAACGAACAAACGAACAAACGAACAAACGAACAAACGAACAAACGAACAAACGAACAAACGAACAAACGAACAAACGAACAAACGAACAAACGAACAAACGCACAAACGAACAATCGAACAAAGAAACAACGAACCAACGAACCAACGAACCAACGAACCAACGCACCAACGAACCAACGAACCAACGAACCAACGAACAAACGAACAAACGAACAAACGAACAAACGAACAAACGAACAAACGAACAAACGAACAAACGAACACACGAACAAACGAACAAACGAACAAACGAACAAACGAACAAACGCACAAACGAACAATCGAACAAAGAAACAACGAACCAACGAACCAACAAACCAACGCACCAACGAACCAACGAACCAACGAACCAACGAACCAACGAACCAACGAACCAACGAACCAACGAACCAACGAACCAACGAACCAACGAACCAACGAACCAACGAACCAACGAACCAACGAACCAACGAACCAACGAACCAACGAACCAACGAACCAACGAACCAACGAACCAACGAACCAACGAACAAACGAACAAACGAACAAACGAACAAACGAACAAACGAACAAACGAACCAACGAACCAACGAACCAACGAACCAACGAACAAACGAACAAACGAACAAACGAACAAACGAACAAACGAACAAACGAACAAACGAACAAACGAACAAACGAACAAACGAACAAACGAACAAACGAACAAACGAACAAACGAACAAACGAACAAACGAACAAACGAACAAACGAACAAACGAACAAACGAACAAACGAACAAACGAACAAACGAACAAACGTACAAACGAACAAACGAACAAACGCACAAACGAACAAACGAACAATCGAACAAAGAATCAACGAACCAACGAACCAACGAACCAACGAACCAACGAACCAACGAACCAACGAACCAACGAACCAACGAACCAACGAACCAATGAACCAACGAACCAACGAACCAACGAACCAACGAACCAACGAACCAACGAACCAACGAACCAACGAACAAACGAACAAACGAACAAACGAACAAACGAACAAACGAAAAAACGCACAAACGAACAAGCGAACAAACGAACAAACGAACAAACGAACAAACGAACAAACGAACAAACGAACAAACGAACAAACGAACAAACGAACAAACGAACAAACGAACAAACGAACAAACGAACAAACGAACAAACGAACAAACGAACAAACGAACAAACGCACAAACGAACAATCGAACAAAGAAACAACGAACCAACGAACCAACGAACCAACGCACCAACGAACCAACGAACCAACGAACCAACGAACCAACGAACCAACGAACCAACGAACCAACGAACCAACGAACCAACGAACCAACGAACCAACGAACCAACGAACCAACGAACCAACGAACCAACGAACCAACGAACCAACGAACCAACGAACCAACGAACCAACGAACCAACGAACCAACGAACCAACGAACCAACGAACCAACGAACCAACGAACCAACGAACCAACGAACCAACGAACCAACGAACCAACGAACCAACGAACCAACGAACCAACGAACCAACGAACCAACGAACCAACGAACCAACGAACCAACGAACCAACGAACCAACGAACCAACGAACCACGAACCAACGAACCAACGAACAACCAACCAACGAACCAACGAACCAACGAACCAACGAACCAACGAACCAACGAACCAACGAACCAACGAACCAACGAACCAACGAACCAACGAACCAACGAACCAACGAACCAACGAACCAACGAACCAACGAACCAACGAACCAACGAACCAACGAACCAACGAACCAACGAAACAACGAACCAACGAACCAACGAACCAACGAACCAACGAACCAACGAACCAACGAACCAACGAACCAACGAACCAACGAACCAACGAACCAACGAACCAACGAACAAACGAACAAACGAACAAACGAACAAACGAACAAACGAACAAACGAACAAACGCACAAACGCACAAACGAACAATCGAACAAAGAAACAACGAACCAACGAACCAACGAACCAACGAACCAACGAACCAACGAACCAACGAACCAACGAACCAACGAACCAACGAACCAACGAACCAACGAACCAACGAACCAACGAACCAACGAACCAAGGAACCAACGAACCAACGAACCAACGAACCAACGAACCAACGAACCAACGAACCAACGAACCAACGAACCAACGGACCAACGAACCAACGAACTAACGAACCAAGGAACCAACGAACAAACGAACTAACGAACAAACGAACAAACGAACAAACGAACAAACGAACAAACGAACAAACGAACAAACGAACAAACGAACCAACGAACCAACGAACCAACGAACCAACGAACCAACGAACAAACGAACAAACGAACAAACGAACAAACGAACAAACGAACAAACGAACAAACGAACAAACGAACACACGAACAAACGAACAAACGAACAAACGAACAAACGAACAAACGCACAAACGAACAATCGAACAAAGAAACAACGAACCAACGAACCAACAAACCAACGCACCAACGAACCAACGAACCAACGAACCAACGAACCAACGAACCAACGAACCAACGAACCAACGAACCAACGAACCAACGAACCAACGAACCAACGAACCAACGAACCAACGAACCAACGAACCAACGAACCAACGAACCAACGAACCAACGAACCAACGAACCAACGAACCAACGAACCAACGAACCAACGAACAAACGAACAAACGAACAAACGAACAAACGAACAAACGAACAAACGAACCAACGAACCAACGAACCAACGAACCAACGAACAAACGAACAAACGAACAAACGAACAAACGAACAAACGAACAAACGAACAAACGAACAAACGAACAAACGAACAAGCGAACAAACGAACAAACGAACAAACGAACATACGAACAAACGAACAAACGAACAAACGAACAAACGAACAAACGAACAAACGAACAAACGAACAAACGAACAAACGAACAAACGAACAAACGAACAAACGAACAAACGAACAAACGAACAAACGAACAAACGAACCAACGAACCAACGAACCAACGAACCAACGAACCAACGAACCAACGAACCAACGAACCAACGAACAAACGAACAAACGAACAAACGAACAAACGAACAAACGAACAAACGAACAAACGCACAAACGAACAATCGAACAAAGAAACAACGAACCAACGAACCAACGAACCAACGAACCAACGAACCAACGAACCAACGAACCAACGAACCAACGAGCCAACGAACCAACGAACCAACGAACCAACGAACCAACGAACCAACGAACCAACGAACCAACGAACCAACGAACCAACGAACCAACGAACCAACGAACAAACGAACAAACGAACAAACGAACAAACGAACAAACGAACAAACGAACAAACGAACAAACGAACAAACGAACAAACGAACAAACGCACAAACGAACAATCGAACAAAGAAACAACGAACCAACGAACCAAACGAACCAACGAACCAACGAACCAACGAACCAACGAACCAACGAACCAACGAACCAACGAACCAACGAACCAACGAACCAACGAACCAACGAACCAACGAACCAACGAACCAACGAACCAACGAACCAACGAACCAACGAACCAACGAACCAACGAACCAACGAACCAACGAACCAACGAACCAACGAACCAACGAACCAACGAACCAACGAACCAACGAACCAACGAACCAACGAACCAACGAACCAACGAACCAACGAACCAACGAACCAACGAACCAACGAACCAACGAACCAACGAACCAACGAACCAACGAACCAACGAACCAACGAACCAACGAACCAACGAACCAACGAACCAACGAACCAACGAACCAACGAACCAACGAACCAACGAACCAACGAACCAACGAACCAACGAACCAACGAACCAACGAACCAACGAACCAACGAACCAACGAACCAACGAACCAACGAACCAACGAACCAACGAACCAACGAACCAACGAACCAACGAACCAACGAACCAACGAACCAACGAACCAACGAACCAACGAACCAACGAACCAACGAACCAACGAACAAACGAACAAACGAACAAACGAACAAACGAACAAACGAACAAACGAACAAACGAACAAACGAACAAACGAACAAACGAACAAACGAACAAACGAACAAACGAACAAACGAACAAACGAACAAACGAACAAACGAACAAACGCACAAACGAACAATCGAACAAAGAAACAACGAACCAACGAACCAACGAACCAACGAAACAACGAACCAACGAACCAACGAACCAACGAACCAACGAACCAACGAACCAACGAACCAACGAACCAACGAACCAACGAACCAACGAACCAACGAACCAACGAACCAACGAACCAACGAACCAACGAACCAACGAACCAACGAACCAACGAACCAACGAACCAACGAACCAACGAACAAACGAACAAACGAACAAACGAACAAACGAACAAACGAACAAACGCACAAACGCACAAACGAACAATCGAACAAAGAAACAACGAACCAACGAACCAACGAACCAACGAACCAACGAACCAACGAACCAACGAACCAACGAACCAACGAACCAACGAACCAACGAACCAACGAACCAACGAACCAACGAACCAACGAACCAACGAACCAACGAACCAACGAACCAACGAACCAACGAACCAACGAACCAACGAACCAACGAACCAACGAACCAACGAACCAACGAACCAACGAACCAACGAACCAACGAACCAACGAACCAACGAACCAACGAACCAACGAACCAACGAACCAACGAACCAACGAACCAACGAACCAACGAACCAACGAACCAACGAACCAACGAACCAACGAACCAACGAACCAACGAACCAACGAACAAACGAACAAACGCACAAACGAACAATCGAACAAAGAAACAACGAACCAACGAACCAACGAACCAACGCACCAACGAACCAACGAACCAACGCACCAACGAACCAAAGAACCAACGAACCAACGAACCAACGAACCAACGAACCAACGAACCAACGAATCAACGAACCAACGAAGCAACGAACCAACGAACCAACGAACCAACGAACCAACGAACCAACGAACCAACGAACCAACGAACCAACGAACCAACGAACCAACGAACCAACGAACCAACGAACCAACGAACCATCGAACCAACGAACCAACGAACCAACGAACCAACGAACCAACGAACCAACGAACTAACGAACCAACGAACCAACGAACCAACGAACCAACGAACCAACGAACCAACGAACCAACGAACCAACGAACCAACGAACCAACGAACCAACGAACCAACGAACCAACGAACCAACGAACCAACGAACCAACGAACCAACGAACCAACAAACCAACGAACCAACGAACCAACGAACCAACGAACCAACCAACCAACGAACCAACGAACCAACGAACCAACGAACCAACGAACCAAGGAACCAACGAACCAACGAACCAACGAACCAACGAACCAACGAACCAACGAACCAACGAACCAACGAACCAACGAACCAACGAACCAACGAACCAACGAACCAACGAACCAACGAACCAACGAACCAACAAACCAACGAACCAACGAACCAACGAACCAACGAACCAACGAGCCAACGAACCAACGAACCAACGAACCAACGAACAAACGAACAAACGCACAAACGAACAATCGAACAAAGAAACAACGAACCAACGAACCAACGAACCAACGCACCAACGAACCAACGAACCAACGCACCAACGAACCAAAGAACCAACGAACCAACGAACCAACGAACCAACGAACCAACGAACCAACGAACCAACGAATCAACGAACCAACGAACCAACGAACCAACGAACCAACGAACCAACGAACCAACGAACCAACGAACCAACGAACCAACGAACCAACGAACCAACGAACCAACGAACCAACGAACCATCGAACCAACGAACCAACGAACCAACGAACCAACGAACCAACGAACCAACGAACCAACGAACCAACGAACCAACGAACCAACGAACCAACGAACCAACGAACCAACGAACCAACGAACAAACGAACAAACGAACAAACGAACAAACGAACAAACGAACAAACGAACAAACGAACAAACGAACAAACGAACAAACGAACAAACGCACAAACGAACAATCGAACAAACGAACAAACGAACCAACGAACCAACGAACCAACGAACCAACGAACCAACGAACCAACGAACCAACGAACCAACGAACCAACGAACCAACGAACCAACGAACCAACGAACAAACGAACAAACGAACAAACGAACAAACGAACAAACGAAAAAACGCACAAACGAACAAGCGAACAAACGAACAAACGAACAAACGAACAAACGAACAAACGAACAAACGAACAAACGAACAAACGAACAAACGAACAAACGAACAAACGAACAAACGAACAAACGAACAAACGAACAAACGAACAAACGAACAAACGAACAAACGAACAAACGCACAAACGAACAATCGAACAAACGAACAATCGAACAAAGAAACAACGAACCAACGAACCAACGAACCAACGCACCAACGAACCAACGAACCAACGAACCAACGAATCAACGAACCAACGAACCAACGAACCAACGAACCAACGAACCAACGAACCAACGAACCAACGAACCAACGAACCAACGAACCAAGGAACCAACGAACCAACGAACCAACGAACCAACGAACCAACGAACCAACGAACCAACGAACCAACGAACCAACGAACCAACGAACCAACGAACCAACGAACCAACGAACCAACGAACCAACGAACCAACGAACCAACGAACAAACGAACAAACGAACAAACGAACAAACGAACAAACGAACAAACGCACAAACGAACAATCGAACAAAGAAACAACGAACCAACGAACCAACGAACCAACGAACCAACGAACCAACGAACCAACGAACCAACGAACCAACGAACCAACGAACCAACGAAAAAACAAACCAACGAACCAACGCACCAACGAACCAACGAACCAACGAACCAACGAACCAACGAACCAACGAACCAACGAACAAACGAACAAACGAACAAACGAACAAACGAACAAACGAACAAACGAACAAACGAACAAACGAACAAACGAACAAACGAACAAACGAACAAACGAACAAACGAACAAACGAACAAACGAACAAACGAACAAACGAACAAACGCACAAACGAACAATCGAACAAAGAAACAACGAACCAACGAACCAACGAACCAACGAACCAACGCACCAACGAACCAACGAACCAACGAACCAACGAACCAACGAACCAACGAACCAACGAACCAACGAACCAACGAACCAACGAACCAACGAACCAACGAACCAACGAACCAACGAACCAACGAACCAACGAACCAACCAACCAACGAACCAACGAACCAACGAACCAACGAACCAACGAACCAAGGAACCAACGAACCAACGAACCAACGAACCAACGAACCAACGAACCAACGAACCAACGAACCAACGAACCAACGAACCAACGAACCAACGAACCAACGAACCAACGAACCAACGAACCAACGAACCAACGAACCAACGAACCAACGAACCAACGAACCAACGAACCAACGAACCAACGAACCAACGAACCAACGAACCAACGAACCAACGAACCAACGAACCAACGAACCAACGAACCAACGAACCAACGAACCAACGAACCAACGAACCAACGAACCAACGAACCAACGAACCAACGAACCAACGAACCAACAAACCAACAAACCAACGAACCAACGAACCAACGAACCAACGAACCAACGAACCAACGAACCAACGAACCAACGAACAAACGAACAAACGCACAAACGAACAATCGAACAAAGAAACAACGAACCAACGAACCAACGAACCAACGCACCAACGAACCAACGAACCAACGCACCAACGAACCAAAGAACCAACGAACCAACGAACCAACGAACCAACGAACCAACGAACCAACGAACCAACGAATCAACGAACCAACGAACCAACGAACCAACGAACCAACGAACCAACGAACCAACGAACCAACGAACCAACGAACCAACGAACCAACGAACCAACGAACCAACGAACCAACGAACCAACGAACCAACGAACCATCGAACCAACGAACCAACGAACCAACGAACCAACGAACCAACGAACCAACGAACCAACGAACCAACGAACCAACGAACCAACGAACCAACGAACCAACGAACCAACGAACCAACGAACCAACGAACCAACGAACCAACGAACCAACGAACAAACGAACCAACGAACCAACGAACCAACGAACCAACGAACCAACGAACCAACGAACCAACGAACCAACGAACCAACGAACCAACGAACCAACGAACCAACGAACCAACGAACCAACGAACCAACGAACCAACGAACCAACGAACCAACGAACCAACGAACCAACGAACCAACGAACCAACGAACCAACGAACCAAAGAACCAACGAACCAACGAACCAACGAACCAACGAACCAACGAACCAACGAACCAACGAACCAACGAACCAACGAACCAACGAACCAACGAACCAACGAACCAACGAACCAACGAACCTAGGAACCAACGAACAAACGAACAAACGAACAAACGAACAAACGAACAAACGAACAAACGAACAAACGAACAAACGAACAAACGCACAAACGAACAATCGAACAAAGAAACAACGAACCAACGAACCAACGAACCAACGAACCAACGCACCAACGAACCAACGAACCAACGAACCAACGAACCAACGAACCAACGAACCAACGAACCAACGAACCAACGAACCAACGAACCAACGAACCAACGAACCAACGAACCAACGAACCAACGAACCAACGAACCAACGAACCAACGAACCAACGAACCAACGAACAAACGAACAAACGAACAAACGAACAAACGAACAAACGAACAAACGAACAAACGCACAAACGAACAATCGAACAAAGAAACAACGAACCAACGAACCAACGAACCAACGAACCAACGAACCAACGAACCAACGAACCAACGAACCAACGAACCAACGAACCAAGGAACCAACGAACCAACGAACCAACGAACCAACGAACCAACGAACCAACGAACCAACGAACCAACGAACCAACGAACCAACGAACCAACGAACCAACGAACCAACGAACCAACGAACCAACGAACTAACGAACCAACGAACCAACGAACAAACGAACTAACGAACAAACGAACAAACGAACAAACGAACAAACGAACAAACGAACAAACGAACCAACGAACCAACGAACCAACGAACCA
Source organism: Andrena cerasifolii (assembly GCF_050908995.1). Lineage (NCBI taxonomy): Eukaryota > Metazoa > Arthropoda > Insecta > Hymenoptera > Andrenidae > Andrena > Andrena cerasifolii. The sequence continues at coordinate 347 of NW_027487636.1, read as the reverse complement.
ACGAACAAACGAACCTACGAAACAACGAACCAACGAACCAACGAACCAACGAACCAACGAACCAACGAACCAATGAACCAACGAACCAACGAACCAACGAACCAACGAACCAACGAACAAACGAACAAACGAACAAACGAACAAACGAACAAACGCACAAACGAACAATCGAACAAAGAAACAACGAACCAACGAACCAACGAACCAACGAACCAACGCACCAACGAACCAACGAACCAACGAACCAACGAACCAACGAACCAACGAACAAACGAACAAACGAACAAACGAACAAACGAACAAACGAACAAACGAACAAATGAACAAACGAACAAACGCACAAACGA
>NW_027487635.1:0-14053 GCF_050908995.1 Andrena cerasifolii | reverse complement strand
ATGCCGTCGAAAGAGATGGAACAAAGTAACGTCTCCGGAGAGCAAATCAAAGAGCGAGAAGTGGCACAGAAGTTTCGAGACAGTGACTGTTTAACGAAGAGACGCAGAATTTTAGAACGCCTCTTGAAAGGCCCGCGCCTCTTATTTGCAACTTTAATGCGATGCCTTTGAAGCTGAAACTTAGTATACCTCATTCCAATTCATGTTCTCCTGATATGTTATCCAAAATCTGGCGAAAATTTTCAGACTGCACAAAATTGGGCTTTGTAACAGGCGAACATGCCGTCGAAAGAGATGGAACAAAGTAACGTCTCCGGAGAGCAAATCAAAGAGCGAGAAGTGGCACAGAAGTTTCGAGACAGTGACTGTTTAACGAAGAGCCGCAGAATTATCGAACGCCTCTTCAAAGGCCTGCGCCTCTGATTTGCAACTTTAATGCGATGCCTTTGAAGCTGAAACTTAGTATACCTCATTCCAATTCATGTTCTCCTGATATGTTATCCAAAATCTGGCGAAAATTTTCAGAATGCACAAAATTGGGCTTTGTAACAGGACAACATGCCGTCGACAGGGATGGCACAAAGTAACGTCTCCGGAGAGCAAATCAAAGAGCGAGAAGTGGCGCAGATGTTTCGCAACAGTGACTGTTTAACGAAGAGACGCAGAATTTACGAACGCCTCTTGAAAGGCATGCGCCTCTTATTTGCAACTTTAAGGCGATGCCTTTGAAGCTGAAATCTAGTATACCTCCTTCCATTTCATGTTCTCCTGATATATTGTCCAAAATCTGGCGAAAATTTTCAGAATGCACAAAATTGGACTTTGTAACAGGAGAACATGCCGTCGAAAGAGATGGCACAACGTAACGTCTCCGGAGAGCAAATCAAAGAGCGAGAAGTGGCGCAGAAGTTTCGAGACAGTGACTGTTTAACGAAGAGACGCAGAATTTTCGAACGCCTCTTCAAAGGCCTGCGCCTCTGATTTGCAACTTTAAGGCGTTTCCTTTGAAGCTGAAATTTAGTATACCTCTTTCCACTTCATGTTCTGCTGATATATTGGCCAAAATCTGGCGAAAATTTTCAGAATGCATAAAATTGGACTTTATAACAGGAGAACATGCCGTCGAAAGAGATGGCACAACGTAACGTCTCCGGAGAGCAAATCAAAGAGCGAGAAGTGGCGCAGATGTTTCGAGACAGTGACTGTTTAACGAAGAGACGCAGAATTTTAGAACGCCTCTTGAAAGGCCCGCGCCTCTTATTTGCACCTTTAATGCGATGCCTTTGAACCTGAAATTTAGTATACCTCATTCCAATTCATGTTCTCCTGATATGTTGGCCAAAATCTGGCGAAAATTTTCAGATTGCACAAAATTGGGCTTTGTAACAGGAGAACATGCCGTCGAAAAAGATGGCACAATGTAACATCTCCGGAGAGCAAATCAAAGAGCGAGATGTGGCGCAGATGTTTCGAGACAGTGACTGTTTAACGAAGAGACGCAGAATTTTCGAACGCCTCTTGAAAGGCATGCGCCTCTTATTTGCAACTTTAAGGCGATGCCTTTGAAGCTGAAATCTAGTATACCTCTTTCCACTTCATGTTCTCCTGATATATTGGCCAAAATCTGGCGAAAATTTTCAGAATGCACAAAATTGGACTTTGTAACAGGAGAACATGCCGTCGAAAGAGATGGCACAACGTAACGTCTCCGGAGAGCAAATCAAAGAGCGAGAAGTGGCGCAGAAGTTTCGAGACAGTGACTGTTTAACGAAGAGACGCAGAATTTTAGAACGCCTCGTGAAAGGCCTGCGCCTCTTATTTGCAACTTTAAGGCGATGCCTTTGAAGCTGAAATCTAGTGTACCTCCTTCTACTTCATGTTCTCCTGATACATTGGCCACAATCTGGCGAAAATTTTCAGTATGCACAAGATTGGGCTTTGTAACAGGACAACATGCCGTCGACAGAGATGGCACAAAGTAACGTCTCCGGAGAGCAAATCAAAGAGCGAGAAGTGGCGCAGAAGTTTCGAGACAGTGACTGTTTAACGAAGAGACGCAGAATTTTCGAACGCCTCTTCAAAGGCCTGCGCCTCTGATTTGCAACTTTAAGGCGTTTCCTTTGAAGCTGAAATTTAGTATACCTCTTTCCACTTCATGTTCTCCTGATATATTGGCCAAAATCTGGCGAAAATTTTCAGAATGCATAAAATTGGACTTTATAACAGGAGAACATGCCGTCGAAAGAGATGGCACAACGTAACGTCTCCGGAGAGCAAATCAAAGAGCGAGAAGTGGCGCAGATGTTTCGAGACAGTGACTGTTTAACGAAGAGACGCAGAATTTTAGAACGCCTCTTCAAAGACCTGCGCCTCTGATTTGCAACTTTAAGGCGTTTCCTTTGAAGCTGAAATTTAGTATACCACTTTCCACTTCATGTTCTCCTGATATATTGGCCAAAATCTGGCGAAAATTTTCAGAATGCACAAAATTGGACTTTGTAACAGGACAACATGCCGTCGACAGAGATGGCACAAAGCAACGTCTCCGGAGAGCAAATCAAAGAGCGAGATGTGGCGCAGATGTATCGAGACAGTGACTGTTTAACGAAGAGACGCAGAATTTTCGAACGCCTCTTGAAAGGCCTGCGCCTCTTATTTGCAACTTTAAGGCGATGCCTTTGAAGCTGAAATCTAGTGTGCCTCCTTCTACTTCATGTTCTCTTGATATATTGGCCACAATCTGGCGAAAATTTTCAGAATGCACAAGATTGGGCTTTGTAACAGGACAACATGCCGTCGACAGAGATGGCACAAAGTAACGTCTCCGGAGAGCAAATCAAAGAGCGAGAAGTGGCGCAGATGTTTCGAGACAGTGACTGTTTAACGAAGAGCCGCAGAATTTTCGAACGCCTCTTGATAGGCCTGCGCATCTTATTTGCAACTTTAAGGCGATGCCTTTGAAGCTGAAATCTAGTGTACCTCCTTCCAATTCATGTTCTCCTGATATATTGGCCACAATCTGGCGAAAATTTTCAGAATGCATAAAATTGGACTTTATAACAGGAGAACATGCCGTCGAAAGAGATGGCACAACGTAACGTCTCCGGAGAGCAAATCAAAGAGCGAGAAGTGGCGCAGATGTTTCGAGACAGTGACTGTTTAACGAAGAGACGCAGAATTTTAGAACGCCTCTTCAAAGACCTGCGCCTCTGATTTGCAACTTTAAGGCGTTTCCTTTGAAGCTGAAATTTAGTATACCACTTTCCACTTCATGTTCTCCTGATATATTGGCCAAAATCTGGCGAAAATTTTCAGAATGCACAAAATTGGACTTTGTAACAGGACAACATGCCGTCGACAGAGATGGCACAAAGCAACGTCTCCGGAGAGCAAATCAAAGAGCGAGAAGTGGCGCAGAAGTTTCGAGACAGTGACTGTTTAACGAAGAGACGCAGAATTTTCGAACGCCTCTTCAAAGGCCTGCGCCTCTGATTTGCAACTTTAAGGCGTTTCCTTTGAAGCTGAAATTTAGTATACCTCTCTCCACTTCATGTTCTCCTGATATATTGGCCAAAATCTGGCGAAAATTTTCAGAATGCATAAAATTGGACTTTATAACAGGAGAACATGCCGTCGAAAGGGATGGCACAACGTAACGTCTCCGGAGAGCAAATCAAAGAGCGAGAAATGGCGCAGATGTTTCGAGACAGTGACTGTTTAACGAAGAGACGCAGAATTTTAGAACGCCTCTTCAAAGACCTGCGCCTCTGATTTGCAACTTTAAGGCGTTTCCTTTGAAGCTGAAATTTAGTATACCACTTTCCACTTCATGTTCTCCTGATATATTGGCCAAAATCTGGCGAAAATTTTCAGAATGCACAAAATTGGACTTTGTAACAGGACAACATGCCGTCGACAGAGATGGCACAAAGCAACGTCTCCGGAGAGCAAATCAAAGAGCGAGATGTGGCGCAGATGTTTCGAGACAGTGACTGTTTAACGAAGAGACGCAGAATTTTCGAACGCCTCTTGAAAGGCATGCGCCTCTTATTTGCAACTTTAAGGCGTTTCCTTTGAAGCTGAAATTTAGTATACCTCTTTCCACTTCATGTTCTCCTGATATATTGGCCACAATCTGGCGAAAATTTTCAGAATGCACAAAATTGGGCTTTGTAACAGGACAACATGCCATCGACAGAGATGGCACAAAGTAACGTCTCCGGAGAGCAAATCAAAGTGCGAGAAGTGGCGCAGATGTTTCGCGACAGTGACTGTTTAACGAAGAGCCGCAGAATTTTCGAACGTCTCTTGAAAGGCCTGCGCCTCTTATTTGCAACTTTAAGGCGATGCCTTTGAAGCTGAAATCTAGTATACCTCCTTCCACTTCATGTTCTCCTGATATATTGTCCAAAATCTGGCGAAAATTTTCAGAATGCACAAAATTGGGCTTTGTAACAGGAGAACATGCCGTCGAAAGAGATGGCACAATGTAACATCTCCGGAGAGCAAATCAAAGAGCGAGATATGGCGCAGATGTTTCGAGACAGTGACTGTTTAACGAAGAGACGCAGAATTTTCGAACGCCTCTTGAAAGGCATGCGCCTCTTAATTGCAACTTTAAGGCGATGCCTTTGAAGTTGAAGTCTAGTATACCTCCTTCCACTTCATGTTCTCCTGATATATTGGCCAAAATCTGGCGAAAATTTTCAGAATGCACAAAATTGGACTTTGTAACAGGAGAACATGCCGTCGAAAGAAATGGCACAATGTAACATCTCCGGAGAGCAAATCAAAGAGCGAGATGTGGCGCAGATGTTTCGAGACAGTGACTGTTTAACGAAGAGACGCAGAATTTTCGAACGCCTCTTGAAATGCATGCGCCTCTTATTTGCAACTTTAAGGCGATGCCTTTGAAGCTGAAATCTAGTATACCTCTTTCCACTTCATGTTCTCCTGATATATTGGCCAAAATCTGGCGAAAATTTTCAGAATGCACAAAATTGGACTTTGTAACAGGAGAACATGCCGTCGAAAGAGATGGCACAACGTAACGTCTCCGGAGAGCAAATCAAAGAGCGAGAAGTGGCGCAGAAGTTTCGAGACAGTGACTGTTTAACGAAGAGGCGCAGAAATTTCGAACGCCTCTTGAAAGGCATGCACCTCTTATTTGCAACTTTATGGCGATGCCTTTGAAGCTGAAATCTAGTATACCTCCTTCCACTTCATGTTCTCCTGATATATTGGCCACAATCTGGCGAAAATTTTCAGAATGCACAAAATTGGGCTTTGTAACAGGACAACATGCCATCGACAGAGATGGCACAAAGTAACGTCTCCGGAGAGCAAATCAAAGTGCGAGAAGTGGCGCAGATGTTTCGCGACAGTGACTGTTTAACGAAGAGCCGCAGAATTTTCGAACGTCTCTTGAAAGGCCTGCGCCTCTTATTTGCAACTTTAAGGCGATGCCTTTGAAGCTGAAATCTAGTGTACCTCCTTCCAATTCATGTTCTCCTGATATATTGGCCACAATCGGGCGAAAATTTTCAGAATGCACAAAATTGGGCTTTGTAACAGGACAACATGCCGTCGACAGAGATGGCACAAAGCAACGTCTCCGGAGAGCAAATCAAAGAGCGAAATGTGGCGCAGATGTTTCGAGACAGTGACTGTTTAACGAAGAGACGCAGAATTTTCGAACGCCTCTTGAAAGGCCTGCGCATCTTATTTGCAACTTTAAGGCGATGCCTTTGAAGCTGAAATCTAGTGTACCTCCTTCCAATTCATGTTCTCCTGATATATTGGCCACAATCGGGCGAAAATTTTCAGAATGCACAAAATTGGGCTTTGTAACAGGACAACATGCCGTCGACAGAGATGGCACAAAGTAACGTCTCCGGAGAGCAAATCAAAGAGCGAGAAGTGGCGCAGAAGTTTCGAGACAGTGACTGTTTAACGAAGAGACGCAGAATTTTCGAACGCCTCTTCAAAGGCCTGCGCCTCTGATTTGCAACTTTAAGGCGTTTCCTTTGAAGCTGAAATTTAGTATACCTCTTTCCACTTCATGTTCTCCAGATATATTGGCCAAAATCTGGCGAGAATTTTCAGAATGCACAAAATTGGGCTTTGTAACAGGACAACATGCCGTCGACAGAGATGGCACAAAGCAACGTCTCCGGAGAGCAAATCAAAGAGCGAGATGTGGCGCAGATGTTTCGAGACAGTGACTGTTTAACGAAGAGACGCAGAATTTTCGAACGCCTCTTGAAAGGCCTGCGCCTCTTATTTGCAACTTTAAGGCGATGCCTTTGAAGCTGAAATCTAGTGTGCCTCCTTCTACTTCATGTTCTCTTGATATATTGGCCACAATCTGGCGAAAATTTTCAGAATGCACAAGATTGGGCTTTGTAACAGGACAACATGCCGTCGACAGAGATGGCACAAAGTAACGTCTCCGGAGAGCAAATCAAAGAGCGAGAAGTGGCGCAGATGTTTCGAGACAGTGACTGTTTAACGAAGAGCCGCAGAATTTTCGAACGCCTCTTGAAAGGCCTGCGCATCTTATTTGCAACTTTAAGGCGATGCCTTTGAAGCTGAAATCTAGTGTACCTCCTTCCAATTCATGTTCTCCTGATATATTGGCCACAATCGGGCGAAAATTTTCAGAATGCACAAAATTGGGCTTTGTAACAGGACAACATGCCGTCGACAGAGATGGCACAAAGTAACGTCTCCGGAGAGCAAATCAAAGAGCGAGAAGTGGCGCAGAAGTTTCGAGACAGTGACTGTTTAACGAAGAGACGCAGAATTTTCGAACGCCTCTTGAAATGCATGCGCCTCTTATTTGCAACTTTAAGGCGATGCCTTTGAAGCTGAAATCTAGTATACCTCTTTCCACTTCATGTTCTCCTGATATATTGGCCAAAATCTGGCGAAAATTTTCAGAATGCACAAAATTGGACTTTGTAACAGGAGAACATGCCGTCGAAAGAGATGGCACAACGTAACGTCTCCGGAGAGCAAATCAAAGAGCGAGAAGTGGCGCAGAAGTTTCGAGACAGTGACTGTTTAACGAAGAGGCGCAGAAATTTCGAACGCCTCTTGAAAGGCCTGCGCATCTTATTTGCAACTTTAAGGCGATGCCTTTGAAGCTGAAATCTAGTGTACCTCCTTCCAATTCATGTTCTCCTGATATATTGGCCACAATCGGGCGAAAATTTTCAGAATGCACAAAATTGGGCTTTGTAACAGGACAACATGCCGTCGACAGAGATGGCACAAAGTAACGTCTCCGGAGAGCAAATCAAAGAGCGAGAAGTGGCGCAGAAGTTTCGAGACAGTGACTGTTTAACGAAGAGACGCAGAATTTTCGAACGCCTCTTGAAATGCATGCGCCTCTTATTTGCAACTTTAAGGCGATGCCTTTGAAGCTGAAATCTAGTATACCTCTTTCCACTTCATGTTCTCCTGATATATTGGCCAAAATCTGGCGAAAATTTTCAGAATGCACAAAATTGGACTTTGTAACAGGAGAACATGCCGTCGAAAGAGATGGCACAACGTAACGTCTCCGGAGAGCAAATCAAAGAGCGAGAAGTGGCGCAGAAGTTTCGAGACAGTGACTGTTTAACGAAGAGGCGCAGAAATTTCGAACGCCTCTTGAAAGGCATGCGCCTCTTATTTGCAACTTTAAGGCGATGCCTTTGAAGCTGAAATCTAGTATACCTCCTTCCACTTCATGTTCTCCTGATATATTGGCCACAATCTGGCGAAAATTTTCAGAATGCACAAAATTGGGCTTTGTAACAGGACAACATGCCGTCGACAGAGATGGCACAAAGTAACGTCTCCGGAGAGCAAATCAAAGTGCGAGAAGTGGCGCAGATGTTTCGCGACAGTGACTGTTTAACGAAGAGCCGCAGAATTTTCGAACGTCTCTTGAAAGGCCTGCGCCTCTTATTTGCAACTTTAAGGCGATGCCTTTGAAGCTGAAATTTAGTATACCACTTTCGACTTCATGTTCTCCTGATATATTGGCCAAAATCTGGCGAAAATTTTCAGAATGCACAAAATTGGACTTTGTAACAGGACAACATGCCGTCGACAGAGATGGTACAAAGCAACGTCTCCGGAGAGCAAATCAAAGAGCGAGATGTGGCGCAGATGTTTCGAGACAGTGACTGTTTAACGAAGAGACGCAGAATTTTCGAACGCCTCTTGAAAGGCCTGCGCCTCTTATTTGCAACTTTAAGGCGATGCCTTTGAAGCTGAAATCTAGTGTGCCTCCTTCTACTTCATGTTCTCTTGATATATTGGCCACAATCTGGCGAAAATTTTCAGAATGCACAAGATTGGGCTTTGTAACAGGACAACATGCCGTCGACAGAGATGGCACAAAGTAACGTCTCCGGAGAGCAAATCAAAGAGCGAGAAGTGGCGCAGATGTTTCGCGACAGTGACTGTTTAACGAAGAGCCGCAGAATTTTCGAACGCCTCTTGAAAGGCCTGCGCATCTTATTTGCAACTTTAAGGCGATGCCTTTGAAGCTGAAATCTAGTGTACCTCCTTCCAATTCATGTTCTCCTGATATATTGGCCACAATCGGGCGAAAATTTTCAGAATGCACAAAATTGGGCTTTGTAACAGGACAACATGCCGTCGACAGAGATGGCACAAAGTAACGTCTCCGGAGAGCAAATCAAAGAGCGAGAAGTGGCGCAGAAGTTTCGAGACAGTGACTGTTTAACGAAGAGACGCAGAATTTTCGAACGCCTCTTGAAATGCATGCACCTCTTATTTGCAACTTTAAGGCGATGCCTTTGAAGCTGAAATCTAATATACCTCTTTCCACTTCATGTTCTCCTGATATATTGGCCAAAATCTGGCGAAAATTTTCAGAATGCACAAAATTGGACTATGTAACAGGAGAACATGCCGTCGAAAGAGATGGCACAATGTAACGTCTCCGGAGAGCAAATCAAAGAGCGAGAAGTGGCGCAGAAGTTTCGAGACAGTGACTGTTTAACGAAGAGGCGCAGAAATTTCGAACGCCTCTTGAAAGGCATGCGCCTCTTATTTGCAACTTTAAGGCGATGCCTTTGAAGCTGAAATCTAGTATACCTCCTTCCACTTCATGTTCTCCTGATATATTGGCCACAATCTGGCGAAAATTTTCAGAATGCACAAGATTGGGCTTTGTAACAGGACAACATGCCGTCGACAGAGATGGCACAAAGTAACGTCTCCGGAGAGCAAATCAAAGAGCGAGAAGTGGCGCAGATGTTTCGAGACAGTGACTGTTTAACGAAGAGCCGCAGAATTTTCGAACGCCTCTTGAAAGGCCTGCGCATCTTATTTGCAACTTTAAGGCGATGCCTTTGAAGCTGAAATCTAGTGTACCTCCTTCCAATTCATGTTCTCCTGATATATTGGCCACAATCGGGCGAAAATTTTCAGAATGCACAAAATTGGGCTTTGTAACAGGACAACATGCCGTCGACAGAGATGGCACAAAGTAACGTCTCCGGAGAGCAAATCAAAGAGCGAGAAGTGGCGCAGAAGTTTCGAGACAGTGACTGTTTAACGAAGAGACGCAGAATTTTCGAACGCCTCTTGAAATGCATGCGCCTCTTATTTGCAACTTTAAGGCGATGCCTTTGAAGCTGAAATCTAGTATACCTCTTTCCACTTCATGTTCTCCTGATATATTGGCCAAAATCTGGCGAAAATTTTCAGAATGCACAAAATTGGACTTTGTAACAGGAGAACATGCCGTCGAAAGAGATGGCACAACGTAACGTCTCCGGAGAGCAAATCAAAGAGCGAGAAGTGGCGCAGAAGTTTCGAGACAGTGACTGTTTAACGAAGAGGCGCAGAAATTTCGAACGCCTCTTGAAAGGCCTGCGCATCTTATTTGCAACTTTAAGGCGATGCCTTTGAAGCTGAAATCTAGTGTACCTCCTTCCAATTCATGTTCTCCTGATATATTGGCCACAATCGGGCGAAAATTTTCAGAATGCACAAAATTGGGCTTTGTAACAGGACAACATGCCGTCGACAGAGATGGCACAAAGTAACGTCTCCGGAGAGCAAATCAAAGAGCGAGAAGTGGCGCAGAAGTTTCGAGACAGTGACTGTTTAACGAAGAGACGCAGAATTTTCGAACGCCTCTTGAAATGCATGCGCCTCTTATTTGCAACTTTAAGGCGATGCCTTTGAAGCTGAAATCTAGTATACCTCTTTCCACTTCATGTTCTCCTGATATATTGGCCAAAATCTGGCGAAAATTTTCAGAATGCACAAAATTGGACTTTGTAACAGGAGAACATGCCGTCGAAAGAGATGGCACAACGTAACGTCTCCGGAGAGCAAATCAAAGAGCGAGAAGTGGCGCAGAAGTTTCGAGACAGTGACTGTTTAACGAAGAGGCGCAGAAATTTCGAACGCCTCTTGAAAGGCATGCGCCTCTTATTTGCAACTTTAAGGCGATGCCTTTGAAGCTGAAATCTAGTATACCTCCTTCCACTTCATGTTCTCCTGATATATTGGCCACAATCTGGCGAAAATTTTCAGAATGCACAAAATTGGGCTTTGTAACAGGACAACATGCCGTCGACAGAGATGGCACAAAGTAACGTCTCCGGAGAGCAAATCAAAGTGCGAGAAGTGGCGCAGATGTTTCGCGACAGTGACTGTTTAACGAAGAGCCGCAGAATTTTCGAACGTCTCTTGAAAGGCCTGCGCCTCTTATTTGCAACTTTAAGGCGATGCCTTTGAAGCTGAAATTTAGTATACCACTTTCGACTTCATGTTCTCCTGATATATTGGCCAAAATCTGGCGAAAATTTTCAGAATGCACAAAATTGGACTTTGTAACAGGACAACATGCCGTCGACAGAGATGGTACAAAGCAACGTCTCCGGAGAGCAAATCAAAGAGCGAGATGTGGCGCAGATGTTTCGAGGCAGTGACTGTTTAACGAAGAGACGCAGAATTTTCGAACGCCTCTTGAAAGGCCTGCGCCTCTTATTTGCAACTTTAAGGCGATGCCTTTGAAGCTGAAATCTAGTGTGCCTCCTTCTACTTCATGTTCTCTTGATATATTGGCCACAATCTGGCGAAAATTTTCAGAATGCACAAGATTGGGCTTTGTAACAGGACAACATGCCGTCGACAGAGATGGCACAAAGTAACGTCTCCGGAGAGCAAATCAAAGAGCGAGAAGTGGCGCAGATGTTTCGCGACAGTGACTGTTTAACGAAGAGCCGCAGAATTTTCGAACGCCTCTTGAAAGGCCTGCGCATCTTATTTGCAACTTTAAGGCGATGCCTTTGAAGCTGAAATCTAGTGTACCTCCTTCCAATTCATGTTCTCCTGATATATTGGCCACAATCGGGCGAAAATTTTCAGAATGCACAAAATTGGGCTTTGTAACAGGACAACATGCCGTCGACAGAGATGGCACAAAGTAACGTCTCCGGAGAGCAAATCAAAGAGCGAGAAGTGGCGCAGAAGTTTCGAGACAGTGACTGTTTAACGAAGAGACGCAGAATTTTCGAACGCCTCTTGAAATGCATGCGCCTCTTATTGGCAACTTTAAGGCGATGCCTTTGAAGCTGAAATCTAGTATACCTCTTTCCACTTCATGTTCTCCTGATATATTGGCCAAAATCTGGCGAAAATTTTCAGAATGCACAAAATTGGACTTTGTAACAGGAGAACATGCCGTCGAAAGAGATGGCACAACGTAACGTCTCCGGAGAGCAAATCAAAGAGCGAGAAGTGGCGCAGAAGTTTCGAGACAGTGACTGTTTAACGAAGAGGCGCAGAAATTTCGAACGCCTCTTGAAAGGCCTGCGCATCTTATTTGCAACTTTAAGGCGATGCCTTTGAAGCTGAAATCTAGTGTACCTCCTTCCAATTCATGTTCTCCTGATATATTGGCCACAATCGGGCGAAAATTTTCAGAATGCACAAAATTGGGCTTTGTAACAGGACAACATGCCGTCGACAGAGATGGCACAAAGTAACGTCTCCGGAGAGCAAATCAAAGAGCGAGAAGTGGCGCAGAAGTTTCGAGACAGTGACTGTTTAACGAAGAGACGCAGAATTTTCGAACGCCTCTTGAAATGCATGCGCCTCTTATTTGCAACTTTAAGGCGATGCCTTTGAAGCTGAAATCTAGTATACCTCTTTCCACTTCATGTTCTCCTGATATATTGGCCAAAATCTGGCGAAAAATTTTCAGAATGCACAAAATTGGACTTTGTAACAGGAGAACATGCCGTCGAAAGAGATGGCACAACGTAACGTCTCCGGAGAGCAAATCAAAGAGCGAGAAGTGGCGCAGAAGTTTCGAGACAGTGACTGTTTAACGAAGAGGCGCAGAAATTTCGAACGCCTCTTGAAAGGCATGCGCCTCTTATTTGCAACTTTAAGGCGATGCCTTTGAAGCTGAAATCTAGTATACCTCCTTCCACTTCATGTTCTCCTGATATATTGGCCACAATCTGGCGAAAATTTTCAGAATGCACAAAATTGGGCTTTGTAACAGGACAACATGCCGTCGACAGAGATGGCACAAAGTAACGTCTCCGGAGAGCAAATCAAAGTGCGAGAAGTGGCGCAGATGTTTCGCGACAGTGACTGTTTAACGAAGAGCCGCAGAATTTTCGAACGTCTCTTGAAAGGCCTGCGCCTCTTATTTGCAACTTTAAGGCGATGCCTTTGAAGCTGAAATTTAGTATACCACTTTCGACTTCATGTTCTCCTGATATATTGGCCAAAATCTGGCGAAAATTTTCAGAATGCACAAAATTGGACTTTGTAACAGGACAACATGCCGTCGACAGAGATGGTACAAAGCAACGTCTCCGGAGAGCAAATCAAAGAGCGAGATGTGGCGCAGATGTTTCGAGACAGTGACTGTTTAACGAAGAGACGCAGAATTTTCGAACGCCTCTTGAATGCATGCGCCTCTTATTTGCAACTTTAAGGCGATGCCTTTGAAGCTGAAATCTAGTATACCTCTTTCCACTTCATGTTCTCCTGATATATTGGCCAAAATCTGGCGAAAATTTTCAGAATGCACAAGATTGGGCTTTGTAACAGGACAACATGCCGTCGACAGAGATGGCACAAAGTAACGTCTCCGGAGAGCAAATCAAAGAGCGAGAAGTGGCGCAGATGTTTCGCGACAGTGACTGTTTAACGAAGAGCCGCAGAATTTTCGAACGCCTCTTGAAAGGCCTGCGCATCTTATTTGCAACTTTAAGGCGATGCCTTTGAAGCTGAAATCTAGTGTACCTCCTTCCAATTCATGTTCTCCTGATATATTGGCCACAATCGGGCGAAAATTTTCAGAATGCACAAAATTGGGCTTTGTAACAGGACAACATGCCGTCGACAGAGATGGCACAAAGTAACGTCTCCGGAGAGCAAATCAAAGAGCGAGAAGTGGCGCAGAAGTTTCGAGACAGTGACTGTTTAACGAAGAGACGCAGAATTTTCGAACGCCTCTTGAAATGCATGCGCCTCTTATTTGCAACTTTAAGGCGATGCCTTTGAAGCTGAAAATCTAGTGTGCCTCCTTCTACTTCATGTTCTCTTGATATATTGGCCACAATCTGGCGAAAATTTTCAGAATGCACAAGATTGGGCTTTGTAACAGGACAACATGCCGTCGACAGAGATGGCACAAAGTAACGTCTCCGGAGAGCAAATCAAAGAGCGAGAAGTGGCGCAGATGTTTCGCGACAGTGACTGTTTAACGAAGAGCCGCAGAATTTTCGAACGCCTCTTGAAAGGCCTGCGCATCTTATTTGCAAACTTTAAAGGCGATGCCCTTTGAAGCTGAAATCTAGTGTACCTCCTTCCAATTCATGTTCTCCTGATATATTGGCCACAATCGGGCGAAAATTTTCAGAATGCACAAAATTGGGCTTTGTAACAGGACAACATGCCGTCGACAGAGATGGCACAAAGTAACGTCTCCGGAGAGCAAATCAAAGAGCGAGAAGTGGCGCAGAAGTTTCGAGACAGTGACTGTTTAACGAAG
>NW_027487634.1:0-14062 GCF_050908995.1 Andrena cerasifolii | reverse complement strand
CGAGTAAAACGAGTAAAACGAGTAAAACGAGTAAAACGAGTAAAACGGGTAAAACGAGTAAAACGAGTAAAACGAGTAAAACGAGTAAAACGAGTAAAACGAGTAAAACGAGTAAAACGAGTAAAACGAGTAAAACGAGTAAAACGAGTAAAACGAGTAAAACGAGTAAAACGAGTAAAACGAGTAAAACGAGTAAAACGAGTAAAACGAGTAAAACGAGTAAAACGAGTAAAACGAGTAAAACGAGTAAAACGAGTAAAACGAGTAAAACTAGTAAAACGAGTAAAACGAGTAAAACGGGTAAAACTAGTAAAACGAGTAAAACGAGTAAAACGAGTAATACGAGTAAAACGAGTAAAACGAGTAAAACGAGTAAAACGAGTAAAACGAGTAAAACGAGTAAAACGAGTAAAACGAGTAAAACGAGTAAAACGAGTAAAACGAGTAAAACGAGTAAAACGAGTAAAACGAGTAAAACGAGTAAAACGAGTAAAACGAGTAAAACGAGTAAAACGAGTAAAACGAGTAATACGAGTAAAACGAGTAAAACTAGTAAAACTAGTAAAACGAGTAAAACGAGTAAAACGGGTAAAACGAGTAAAACGAGTAAAACGAGTAAAACGAGTAAAACGGGTAAAACTAGTAAAACGAGTAAATCGAGTAAAACGAGTAAAACGAGTAAAACGAGTAAAACGAGTAAAACGAGTAAAACGAGTAAAACGAGTAAAACGAGTAAAACGAGTAAAACGGTAAAACGAGTAAAACGAGTAAAACGAGTAAAACGAGTAAAACGAGTAAAACGAGTAAAACGAGTAAAACGAGTAAAACGAGTAAAACGAGTAAAACGAGTAAAACGAGTAAAACGAGTAAAACGAGTAAAACGAGTAAAACGAGTAAAACGAGTAAAACGAGTAAAACGAGTAAAACGAGTAAAACGAGTAAAACGAGTAAAACGAGTAAAACGAGTAATACGAGTAAATCGAGTAAAACGAGTAAAACGAGTAAAACGAGTAAAACGGGTAAAACGAGTAATACGAGTAAAGCGAGTAAAACTAGTAAAACGAGTAAAACGAGTAAAACGAGTAAAACGAGTAAAGCGAGTAAAACGAGTACAACGGGTAAAACGAGTAAAACGAGTAAAACGAGTAAAACTAGTAAAACGAGTAAAACTAGTAAAACGAGTAAAACGAGTAAAACGAGTAAAACGAGTAAAACGAGTAAAACGAGTAATACGAGTAAAACGAGTAAAACTAGTAAAACGAGTAAAACGAGTAAAACGAGTAAAACGAGTAAAACGAGTAAAACGAGTAAACCGAGTAAAACGAGTAAAACGAGTAAAACGAGTAATACGAGTAAAACGAGTAAAACGAGTAAAACGAGTAAAACGAGTAAAACGAGTAAAACGAGTAAAACGAGTAAAACGAGTAAAACGAGTAAAAGGAGTAAAACGAGTAAAACGAGTAAAAGGAGTAAAAGGAGTAAAAGGAGTAAAAGGAGTAAAACGAGTAAAACGAGTAAAACGAGTAAAACGAGTAAAACGAGTAAAACGAGTAAAACAAGTAAAACGAGTAAAACGAGTAAAACGAGTAAAACGAGTAAAACGAGTAAAACGAGTAAAACGAGTAAAACGAGTAAAACGAGTAAAACGAGTAAAACGAGTAAAACGAGTAAAACGAGTAAAACGAGTAAAACGAGTAAAACGAGTAAAACGAGTAAAACGAGTAAAACTAGTAAAACGAGTAAAACGAGTAAAACGAGTAATACGAGTAAAACGAGTAAAACTAGTAAAACTAGTAAAACGAGTAAAACGAGTAAAACGAGTAAAACGAGTAAAGCGAGTAAAACGAGTAAAACGGGTACAACGAGTAAAACGAGTAATACGAGTAAAACGAGTAAAACGAGTAAAACGAGTAAAACGAGTAAAACGAGTAAAACGAGTAAAACGAGTAAAACGAGTAAAACGAGTAAAACGAGTAAAACGAGTAAAACGAGTAAAACGAGTAAAACGTGTAAAACGATTAAAACGAGTAAAACTAGTAAAACTAGTAAAACGAGTAAAACGAGTAAAACGAGTAAAACGAGTAAAACGAGTAAAACGAGTAAAACGAGTAAAACGAGTAAAACGAGTAAAACGAGTAAAACGAGTAAAACGAGTAATACGAGTAAAACGAGTAAAACGAGTAAAACGAGTAAAACGAGTAAAACGAGTAAAACGAGTAAAACGAGTAAAACGAGTAATACGAGTAAAACTAGTAAAACGAGTAAAACGAGTAAAACGAGTAAAACGAGTAAAACGAGTAAAGCGAGTAAAGCGAGTAAAACGGGTAAAACGAGTAAAACGAGTAAAACGAGTAAAACGAGTAAAACGAGTAAAACGAGTAAAACGGGTGAAACTAGTAAAACGAGTAAAACGAGTAAAACGAGTAATACGAGTAAAACGAGTAAAACGAGTAAAACGAGTAAAACGAGTAAAACGAGTAAAACGAGTAAAACGAGTAAAACGAGTAAAACGAGTAAAACGAGTAAAACGAGTAAAACGAGTAAAACGAGTAAAACTAGTGAAACTAGTAAAACGAGTAAAACGAGTAAAACGAGTAAAACGAGTAAAGCGAGTAAAACGAGTAAAACGGGTAAAACGAGTAAAACGAGTAAAACGAGTAAAACGAGTAAAACGAGTAAAACGAGTAAAACGAGTAAAACGAGTAAAACGAGTAAAGCGAGTAAAACGAGTAAAACGGGTAAAACGAGTAAAACGAGTAATACGAGTAAAACGAGTAAAACGAATAAAACGAGTAAAACGAGTAAAACGAGTAAAACGAGTAAAACGAGTAAAACGAGTAAAACGAGTAAAACGAGTAAAACGAGTAAAACGAGTAAAACGAGTAAAGCGAGTAAAACGAGTAAAACGAGTAAAACGAGTAAAACGAGTAAAACGAGTAAAACGAGTAAAACGAGTAAAACGAGTAAAACGAGTAAAACGAGTAAAACGAGTAATACGAGTAATACGAGTAAAACGAGTAAAACGAGTAAAACGAGTAAAACGAGTAAAACGAGTAAAACGAGTAAAACGAGTAAAACGAGTAAAACGAGTAAAACGAGTAAAACGAGTAATACGAGTAAAACGAGTAAAACGAGTAAAACGAGTAAAACGAGTAAAACGAGTAAAACGAGTAAAACGAGTAAAACGAGTAAAACGAGTAAAACGAGTAAAACGAGTAAAACGAGTAAAACGAGTAAAACGTGTAAAACGATTAAAACGAGTAAAACTAGTAAAACTAGTAAAACGAGTAAAACGAGTAAAACGAGTAAAACGAGTAAAACGAGTAAAACGAGTAAAACGAGTAAAACGAGTAAAACGAGTAAAACGAGTAAAACGAGTAAAACGAGTAATACGAGTAAAACGAGTAAAACGAGTAAAACGAGTAAAACGAGTAAAACGAGTAAAACGAGTAAAACGAGTAAAACGAGTAAAACGAGTAAAACGAGTAATACGAGTAAAACGAGTAAAACTAGTAAAACGAGTAAAACGAGTAAAACGAGTAAAACGAGTAAAACGAGTAAAGCGAGTAAAACGGGTAAAACGAGTAAAACGAGTAAAACGAGTAAAACGAGTAAAACGAGTAAAACGAGTAAAACGGGTGAAACTAGTAAAACGAGTAAAACGAGTAAAACGAGTAATACGAGTAAAACGAGTAAAACGAGTAAAACGAGTAAAACGAGTAAAACGAGTAAAACGAGTAAAACGAGTAAAACGAGTAAAACGAGTAAAACGAGTAAAACGAGTAAAACGAGTAAAACTAGTGAAACTAGTAAAACGAGTAAAACGAGTAAAACGAGTAAAACGAGTAAAGCGAGTAAAACGAGTAAAACGGGTAAAACGAGTAAAACGAGTAAAACGAGTAAAACGAGTAAAACGAGTAAAACGAGTAAAACGAGTAAAACGAGTAAAACGAGTAAAGCGAGTAAAACGAGTAAAACGGGTAAAACGAGTAAAACGAGTAATACGAGTAAAACGAGTAAAACGAATAAAACGAGTAAAACGAGTAAAACGAGTAAAACGAGTAAAACGAGTAAAACGAGTAAAACGAGTAAAACGAGTAAAGCGAGTAAAACGAGTAAAACGAGTAAAACGAGTAAAACGAGTAAAACGAGTAAAACGAGTAAAACGAGTAAAACGAGTAAAACGAGTAAAACGAGTAAAACTAGTAAAACGAGTAAAACGAGTAAAACGAGTAATACGAGTAAAACGAGTAAAACTAGTAAAACTAGTAAAACGAGTAAAACGAGTAAAACGAGTAAAACGAGTAAAGCGAGTAAAACGAGTAAAACGGGTACAACGAGTAAAACGAGTAATACGAGTAAAACGAGTAAAACGAGTAAAACGAGTAAAACGAGTAAAACGAGTAAAACGAGTAAAACGAGTAAAACGAGTAAAACGAGTAAAACGAGTAAAACGAGTAAAACGAGTAAAACGAGTAAAACGTGTAAAACGATTAAAACGAGTAAAACTAGTAAAACTAGTAAAACGAGTAAAACGAGTAAAACGAGTAAAACGAGTAAAACGAGTAAAACGAGTAAAACGAGTAAAACGAGTAAAACGAGTAAAACGAGTAAAACGAGTAAAACGAGTAATACGAGTAAAACGAGTAAAACGAGTAAAACGAGTAAAACGAGTAAAACGAGTAAAACGAGTAAAACGAGTAAAACGAGTAATACGAGTAAAACTAGTAAAACGAGTAAAACGAGTAAAACGAGTAAAACGAGTAAAACGAGTAAAGCGAGTAAAGCGAGTAAAACGGGTAAAACGAGTAAAACGAGTAAAACGAGTAAAACGAGTAAAACGAGTAAAACGAGTAAAACGGGTGAAACTAGTAAAACGAGTAAAACGAGTAAAACGAGTAATACGAGTAAAACGAGTAAAACGAGTAAAACGAGTAAAACGAGTAAAACGAGTAAAACGAGTAAAACGAGTAAAACGAGTAAAACGAGTAAAACGAGTAAAACGAGTAAAACGAGTAAAACTAGTGAAACTAGTAAAACGAGTAAAACGAGTAAAACGAGTAAAACGAGTAAAGCGAGTAAAACGAGTAAAACGGGTAAAACGAGTAAAACGAGTAAAACGAGTAAAACGAGTAAAACGAGTAAAACGAGTAAAACGAGTAAAACGAGTAAAACGAGTAAAGCGAGTAAAACGAGTAAAACGGGTAAAACGAGTAAAACGAGTAATACGAGTAAAACGAGTAAAACGAATAAAACGAGTAAAACGAGTAAAACGAGTAAAACGAGTAAAACGAGTAAAACGAGTAAAACGAGTAAAACGAGTAAAACGAGTAAAACGAGTAAAACGAGTAAAGCGAGTAAAACGAGTAAAACGAGTAAAACGAGTAAAACGAGTAAAACGAGTAAAACGAGTAAAACGAGTAAAACGAGTAAAACGAGTAAAACGAGTAAAACGAGTAATACGAGTAATACGAGTAAAACGAGTAAAACGAGTAAAACGAGTAAAACGAGTAAAACGAGTAAAACGAGTAAAACGAGTAAAACGAGTAAAACGAGTAAAACGAGTAAAACGAGTAATACGAGTAAAACGAGTAAAACGAGTAAAACGAGTAAAACGAGTAAAACGAGTAAAACGAGTAAAACGAGTAAAACGAGTAAAACGAGTAAAACGAGTAAAACGAGTAAAACGAGTAAAACGAGTAAAACGTGTAAAACGATTAAAACGAGTAAAACTAGTAAAACTAGTAAAACGAGTAAAACGAGTAAAACGAGTAAAACGAGTAAAACGAGTAAAACGAGTAAAACGAGTAAAACGAGTAAAACGAGTAAAACGAGTAAAACGAGTAAAACGAGTAATACGAGTAAAACGAGTAAAACGAGTAAAACGAGTAAAACGAGTAAAACGAGTAAAACGAGTAAAACGAGTAAAACGAGTAAAACGAGTAAAACGAGTAATACGAGTAAAACGAGTAAAACTAGTAAAACGAGTAAAACGAGTAAAACGAGTAAAACGAGTAAAACGAGTAAAGCGAGTAAAACGGGTAAAACGAGTAAAACGAGTAAAACGAGTAAAACGAGTAAAACGAGTAAAACGAGTAAAACGGGTGAAACTAGTAAAACGAGTAAAACGAGTAAAACGAGTAATACGAGTAAAACGAGTAAAACGAGTAAAACGAGTAAAACGAGTAAAACGAGTAAAACGAGTAAAACGAGTAAAACGAGTAAAACGAGTAAAACGAGTAAAACGAGTAAAACGAGTAAAACTAGTGAAACTAGTAAAACGAGTAAAACGAGTAAAACGAGTAAAACGAGTAAAGCGAGTAAAACGAGTAAAACGGGTAAAACGAGTAAAACGAGTAAAACGAGTAAAACGAGTAAAACGAGTAAAACGAGTAAAACGAGTAAAACGAGTAAAACGAGTAAAGCGAGTAAAACGAGTAAAACGGGTAAAACGAGTAAAACGAGTAATACGAGTAAAACGAGTAAAACGAATAAAACGAGTAAAACGAGTAAAACGAGTAAAACGAGTAAAACGAGTAAAACGAGTAAAACGAGTAAAACGAGTAAAACGAGTAAAGCGAGTAAAACGAGTAAAACGAGTAAAACGAGTAAAACGAGTAAAACGAGTAAAACGAGTAAAACGAGTAAAACGAGTAATACGAGTAAAACGAGTAAAACGAGTAAAACGAGTAAAACGAGTAAAACGAGTAAAACGAGTAAAACGAGTAAAACGAGTAAAACGAGTAAAACGAGTAAAACGAGTAAAACGAGTAAAACGAGTAAAACGAGTAAAACGAGTAATACGAGTAAAACGAGTAAAACGAGTAAAACGAGTAAAACGAGTAAAACGAGTAAAACGAGTAATACGAGTAAAACGAGTAAAACTAGTAAAACTAGTAAAACGAGTAAAACGAGTAAAACGAGTAAAACGAGTAAAACGGGTAAAACGAGTAAAACGAGTAAAACGAGTAAAACGGGTAAAACTAGTAAAACGAGTAAATCGAGTAAAACGAATAAAACGAGTAAAACGAGTAAAACGAGTAAAAATAGTAAAACGAGTAAAACGAGTAAAACGAGTTAAACGAGTAAAACGAGTAAAACGAGTAAAACGAGTAAAACGAGTAAAACGAGTAAAACGAGTAAAACGAGTAAAACGAGTAAAACGAGTAAAACGAGTAAAACGAGTAAAACGAGTAAAACGAGTAAAACGAGTAAAACGAGTAAAACGAGTAAAACGAGTAAAACGAGTAAAACGAGTAAAACGAGTAAAACGAGTAAAACGGGTAAAACGAGTAAAACGAGTAAAACGAGTAAAACGGGTAAAACGAGTAAAACGAGTAAAACGAGTAAAACGAGTAAAACGAGTAAAACGAGTAAAACGAGTAAAACGGGTAAAACGAGTAAAACGAGTAAAACGAGTAAAACGAGTAAAACGAGTAAAACGAGTAAAACGAGTAAAACGAGTAAAACGGGTAAAACGAGTAAAGCGAGTAAAACGAGTAAAACGAGTAAAACGGGTAAAACGGGTAAAACGAGTAAAACGAGTAAAGCGAGTAAAACGAGTAAAGCGAGTAAAACTAGTAAAACTAGTAAAACGAGTAAAACGAGTAAAACGAGTAAAACGAGTAAAACGAGCAAAACTAGTAAAACGAGTAAAACGAGTAAAACGAGTAAAACGAGTAAGACGAGTAAAACGAGTAAAACGAGTAAAACGAGTAAAACGAGTAAAACGAGTAATACGAGTAAAACGAGTAAAACGAGTAAAACGAGTAAAACGAGTAAAACGAGTAAAACGAGTAAAACGAGTAAAACGAGTAAAACGAGTAAAACGAGTAATACGAGTAAAACGAGTAAAACTAGTAAAACTAGTAAAACGAGTAAAACGAGTAAAACGAGTAAAACGAGTAAAACGAGTAAAACGGGTAAAACGAGTAAAACGAGTAAAACGAGTAAAACGAGTAAAACGGGTAAAACTAGTAAAACGAGTAAAACGAGTAAAACGAGTAAAACGAGTAAAACGAGTAAAACGAATAAAACGAGTAAAACGAGTAAAACGAGTAAAACGAGTAAAACGAGTAAAACGAGTAAAACGTGTAAAACGATTAAAACGATTAAAACGAGTAAAACTAGTAAAACTAGTAAAACGAGTAAAACGAGTAAAACGAGTAAAACGAGTAAAACGAGTAAAACGAGTAAAACGAGTAAAACGAGTAAAACGAGTAAAACGAGTAATACGAGTAAAACGAGTAAAACGAGTAAAACGAGTAAAACGAGTAAAACGAGTAAAACGAGTAAAACGAGTAATACGAGTAAAACGAGTAAAACTAGTAAAACGAGTAAAACGAGTAAAACGAGTAAAACGAGTAAAACGAGTAAAGCGAGTAAAACGGGTAAAACGAGTAAAACGAGTAAAACGAGTAAAACGAGTAAAACGAGTAAAACGAGTAAAACGGGTGAAACTAGTAAAACGAGTAAAACGAGTAAAACTAGTAAAACGAGTAAAACGAGTAAAACGAGTAAAACGAGTAAAACGAGTAAAACGAGTAAAACGAGTAATACGAGTAAAACGAGTAAAACGAGTAAAACGAGTAAAACGAGTAAAACGAGTAAAACGAGTAAAACGAGTAAAACGAGTAAAACGAGTAAAACGAGTAAAACGAGTAAAACGAGTAAAACGAGTAAAACGAGTAAAACGAGTAAAACGAGTAAAACGAGTAAAACTAGTGAAACTAGTAAAACGAGTAAAACGAGTAAAACGAGTAAAACGAGTAAAGCGAGTAAAACGAGTAAAACGGGTAAAACTAGTAAAACGAGTAAAGCGAGTAAAACTAGTAAAACGAGTAAAACGAGTAAAACGAGTAAAACGAGTAAAACGAGTAAAACGAGTAAAACGAGTAAAACGAGTAATACGAGTAAAACGAGTAAAACTAGTAAAACTAGTAAAACGAGTAAAACGAGTAAAACGAGTAAAACGAGTAAAACGAGTAAAACGGGTAAAACGAGTAAAACGAGTAAAACGAGTAAAACGAGTAAAACGGGTAAAACTAGTAAAACGAGTAAAACGAGTAAAACGAGTAAAACGAGTAAAACGAGTAAAACGAGTAAAACGAATAAAACGAGTAAAACGAGTAAAACGAGTAAAACGAGTAAAACGAGTAAAACGAGTAAAACGTGTAAAACGATTAAAACGAGTAAAACTAGTAAAACTAGTAAAACGAGTAAAACGAGTAAAACGAGTAAAACGAGTAAAACGAGTAAAACGAGTAAAACGAGTAAAACGAGTAAAACGAGTAAAACGAGTAATACGAGTAAAACGAGTAAAACGAGTAAAACGAGTAAAACGAGTAAAACGGGTAAAACGAGTAAAACGAGTAAAACGAGTAATACGAGTAAAACGAGTAAAACTAGTAAAACGAGTAAAACGAGTAAAACGAGTAAAGCGAGTAAAACGGGTAAAACGAGTAAAACTAGTAAAACGAGTAAAACGAGTAAAACGAGTAAAACGAGTAAAGCGAGTAAAACGAGTAAAACGAGTAAAACGAGTAAAACGAGTAAAACGAGTAAAACTAGTAAAACGAGTAAAACGAGTAAAACGAGTAAAACGGGTAAAACTAGTAAAACGAGTAAAACGAGTAAAACGAGTAATACGAGTAAAGCGAGTAAAACGAGTAAAACGGGTAAAACGAGTAAAACGAGTAAAACGAGTAAAACGAGTAAAACGAGTAAAACGGGTAAAACTAGTAAAACGAGTAAAACGAGTAAAACTAGTAAAACGAGTAAAACTAGTAAAACCAGTAAAACGAGTAAAACGAGTAAAACGAGTAAAACGAGTAAAACGAGTAAAACGAGTAAAACGAGTAAAACGAGTAATACGAGTAAAACGAGTAAAACGAGTAAAACGAGTAAAACGAGTAAAACGAGTAAAACGAGTAAAACGAGTAAAACGAGTAAAACGAGTAAAACGAGTAAATCTAGTAAAACGAGTAAAACGAGTAAAACGGGTAAAACTAGTAAAACGAGTAAAACGAGTAAAACGAGTAATACGAGTAAAGCGAGTAAAACGAGTAAAACGGGTAAAACGAGTAAAACGAGTATAACGAGTAAAACTAGTAAAACGAGTAAAAATAGTAAAACGAGTAAAACGAGTAAAACGAGTAAAACGAGTAAAACGAGTAAAACGAGTAAAACGAGTAAAACGAGTAAAACGAGTAAAACGAGTAAAACGAGTAAAACGAGTAAAACGAGTAAAACGAGTAAAACGAGTAAAACGAGTAAAACGAGTAAAACGAGTAAAACGAGTAAAACGAGTAAAACGAGTAAAACGAGTAAAACGGGTAAGACGAGTAAAGCGAGTAAAACGAGTAAAACGGGTAAAACGAGTAAAACGAGTAAAACGAGTAAAACGAGTAAAACGAGTAAAACGAGTAAAACGAGTAAAACGGGTAAAACGAGTAAAACGAGTAAAACGAGTAAAACGAGTAAAACGGGTAAAACTAGTAAAACGAGTAAAACGAGTAAAACTAGTAAAACGAGTAAAACGAGTAAAACGAGTAAAACGAGTAAAACGAGTAAAACGAGTAAAACGAGTAAAACGAGTAAAACGAGTAAAACGAGTAAAACGAGTAAAACGAGTAAACCGAGTAAAACGAGTAAAACGAGTAAAACGAGTAAAACGAGTAAAACGAGTAAAACGAGTAAAACGAGTAAAACGAGTAAAACGAGTAAAACGGGTAAAACTAGTAAAACGAGTAAAACGAGTAAAACGAGTAAAACGAGTAAAACGAGTAAAACGAATAAAACGAGTAAAACGAGTAAAACGAGTAAAACGAGTTAAAACGAGTAAAACGAGTAAAACGTGTAAAACGATTAAAACGAGTAAAACTAGTAAAACTAGTAAAACGAGTAAAACGAGTAAAACGAGTAAAACGAGTAAAACGAGTAAAACGAGTAAAACGAGTAAAACGAGTAAAACGAGTAAAACGAGTAAAACGAGTTAAAACGAGTAATACGAGTAAAACGAGTAAAACGAGTAAAACGAGTAAAACGAGTAAAACGGGTAAAACGAGTAAAACGAGTAAAACGAGTAATACGAGTAAAACGAGTAAAACTAGTAAAACGAGTAAAACGAGTAAAACGAGTAAAGCGAGTAAAACGGGTAAAACGAGTAAAACTAGTAAAACGAGTAAAACGAGTAAAACGAGTAAAACGAGTAAAGCGAGTAAAACGAGTAAAACGAGTAAAACGAGTAAAACGAGTAAAACTAGTAAAACGAGTAAAACGAGTAAAACGAGTAAAACGGGTAAAACTAGTAAAACGAGTAAAACGAGTAAAACGAGTAATACGAGTAAAGCGAGTAAAACGAGTAAAACGGGTTAAAACGAGTAAAACGAGTAAAACGAGTAAAACGAGTAAAACGAGTAAAACGGGTAAAACTAGTAAAACGAGTAAAACGAGTAAAACTAGTAAAACGAGTAAAACTAGTAAAACCAGTAAAACGAGTAAAACGAGTAAAACGAGTAAAACGAGTAAAACGAGTAAAACGAGTAAAACGAGTAAAACGAGTAATACGAGTAAAACGAGTAAAACGAGTAAAACGAGTAAAACGAGTAAAACGAGTAAAACGAGTAAAACGAGTAAAACGAGTAAATCTAGTAAAACGAGTAAAACGAGTAAAACGGGTAAAACTAGTAAAACGAGTAAAACGAGTAAAACGAGTATAACGAGTAAAACTAGTAAAACGAGTAAAAATAGTAAAACGAGTAAAACGAGTAAAACGAGTAAAACGAGTAAAACGAGTAAAACGAGTAAAACGAGTAAAACGAGTAAAACGAGTAAAACGAGTAAAACGAGTAAAACGAGTAAAACGAGTAAAACGAGTAAAACGAGTAAAACGAGTAAAACGAGTAAAACGAGTAAAACGAGTAAAACGAGTAAAACGAGTAAAACGAGTAAAACGAGTAAAACGAGTAAAACGAGTAAAACGAGTAAAACGGTAAAACGGGTAAAACGAGTAAAACGAGTAAAACGAGTAAAACGGGTAAAACGAGTAAAACGAGTAAAACTAGTAAAACGAGTAAAACTAGTAAAACGAGTAAAACGAGTAAAACGAGTAAAACGAGTAAAACGGGTAAAACGAGTAAAACGAGTAAAACGAGTAAAACGAGTAAAACTAGTAAAACGAGTAAAACTAGTAAAACGAGTAAAACGAGTAAAACGAGTAAAACGAGCAAAACGAGTAAAACGAGCAAAACGAGTAAAACGAGTAAAACGAGTAAAACGAGTAAACGAGTAAAACGAGTAAAACGAGTAAAACGAGTAAAACGAGTAAAACGGGTAAAACGAGTAAAACGAGTAAAACGACTAAAACGGGTAAAACGAGTAAAACGAGTAAAACGAGTAAAACGAGTAAAACGGGTAAAACGAGTAAAACGAGTAAAACGAGTAAAACGAGTAAAACGGGTAAAACGAGTAAAGCGAGTAAAACGAGTAAAACGGGTAAAACGAGTAAAACGAGTAAAACGAGTAAAACGAGTAAAACGAGTAAAACGAGTAAAACGAGTAAAACGAGTAAAACGGGTAAAACGAGTAAAGCGAGTAAAACGAGTAAAACGGGTAAAACGAGTAAAAAGAGTAAAACGAGTAAAACGAGTAAAACGAGTAAAACGAGTAAAACGAGTAAAACGAGTAAAACGGGTAAAACGAGTAAAACGAGTAAAACGAGTAAAACGAGTAAAACGGGTAAAACTAGTAAAACGAGTAAAACGAGTAAAACTAGTAAAACGAGTAAAACGAGTAAAACGAGTAAAACGAGTAAAACGAGTAAAACGAGCAAAACGAGTAAAACGAGCAAAACGAGTAAAACGAGTAAAACGAGTAAAACGAGTAAAACGAGTATAACGAGTAAAACTAGTAAAACGAGTAAAAATAGTAAAACGAGTAAAACGAGTAAAACGAGTTAAACGAGTAAAACGAGTAAAACGAGTAAAACGAGTAAAACGAGTAAAACGAGTAAAACGAGTAAACGAGTAAAACGAGTAAAACGAGTAAAACGAGTAAAACGAGTAAAACGAGTAAAACGAGTAAAACGAGTAAAACGAGTAAAACGAGTAAAACGAGTAAAACGAGTAAAACGAGTAAAACGGGTAAAACGAGTAAAACGAGTAAAACGAGTAAAACGGGTAAAACGAGTAAAACGAGTAAAACTAGTAAAACGAGTAAAACTAGTAAAACGAGTAAAACGAGTAAAACGAGTAAAACGAGTAAAACGGGTAAAACGAGTAAAACGAGTAAAACTAGTAAAACGAGTAAAACTAGTAAAACGAGTAAAACGAGTAAAACGAGTAAAACGAGCAAAACGAGTAAAACGAGTAAAACGAGTAAAACGAGTAAAACGAGTAAAACGAGTAAAACGAGTAAAACGAGTAAAACGAGTAAAACGAGTAAAACGAGTAAAACGAGTAAAACGAGTAAAACGGGTAAAACGAGTAAAACGAGTAAAACGAGTAAAACGGGTAAAACGAGTAAAACGAGTAAAACGAGTAAAACGAGTAAAACGAGTAAAACGGGTAAAACGAGTAAAGCGAGTAAAACGAGTAAAACGAGTAAAACGGGTAAAACGAGTAAAACGAGTAAAGCGAGTAAAACTAGTAAAACTAGTAAAACGAGTAAAACGAGTAAAACGAGTAAAACGAGTAAAACGAGCAAAACTAGTAAAACGAGTAAAACGAGTAAAACGAGTAAAACGAGTAAGACGAGTAAAACGAGTAAAACGAGTAAAACGAGTAAAACGAGTAAAACGAGTAATACGAGTAAAACGAGTAAAACGAGTAAAACGAGTAAAACGAGTAAAACGAGTAAAACGAGTAAAACGAGTAATACGAGTAAAACGAGTAAAACTAGTAAAACGAGTAAAACGAGTAAAACGAGTAAAACGAGTAAAACGGGTAAAACGAGTAAAACGAGTAAAACGAGTAAAACGAGTAAAACGGGTAAAACTAGTAAAACGAGTAAAACGAGTAAAACGAGTAAAACGAGTAAAACGAGTAAAACGAGTAAAACGAGT
>NW_027487633.1:0-14070 GCF_050908995.1 Andrena cerasifolii | reverse complement strand
TTTTATTTTTTTTTTATATTTTAAATTTTTTTATATTTTAAATTTTTTTTAATTTTTAAATTTTTTTTAATTTTTAATTTTTTTTTAATTTTTAAATTTTTTAAAATTTTTTTTTTAATTTTTTAAAAAATTTTAAATTTATTATTTTCTTATTTCAAAAATGTTTTTTAATTTTTAAAAATTTTTTTTAATTTTTATTTTTTTTTAATTTTTAAAATTTTCTTAAAACTTTTTTTTTAATTTTTTAATTCTTTAAAATTTTTTTTTTATTTTTAAAATTTTCTTAAAATTTTTTTTTTAATTTTTTAATCAAAGTTTTTGAATTTTTAAAATTTTTTTTTAAAATTTTTAAATTTTTTTTAAATTTTTAAAATTTTTTAAAATTTTTTTATTTCAAAAAATGTTTTTTATTTTTTTTTAATTTTTACAATTTTTTAATTTTTTTTTAAATTTTCTTATAATTTTTTTAAATTTTTAAATTTTTTAAAATTTTTTTTTAAAATTATTTTCTAAATTTTTTTTTAAATTTTTAAAAAAAAATTTTTTAAATTTTTATTTTAATTTTTTTTTTTAATTTTTACATTTTTTATTCATTTTTTTTAAATTATTTATATTTTTTAATTTTTTTAATTTTAATTTTTTTTTAATTTTTAAATTTTTTTTATATTTTAAATTTTTTTTAATTTTTAAATTTTTTTAATTTTTAATTTTTTTTTAATTTTTAAATTCTTTATTATTTTTTTTTAATATTTTAAAAAATTTTAAAAGTATTATTTTTTTATTTCAAAAATGTTTTTTAATTTTTAAAATTTTTTTTTTAATTTTTATTTTTTTTTTAATTTTAAAATTTTCTTAAAACTTTTTTTTTAATTTTTTAAACAAAATTTTTTAATTTTTTAAAATTTTTTTTAAAGTTTTTAAAATTTTAAAATTTTTTAAAATTTTTTTAAATTTTTCTTTGTTTTATTTTATTTTAAAATGTTTAAAAATTTAAAAAAAAAATTTAAATTTGTTTCAATTTTTTAACAAAATTAAAAATATTTATTTATTTCTTAATTTTTTTTCTATATTTCCTAATTTTTTTTTATTTTTTTTTTAATTTTTGAAAATTTTTCTAAAATTTTTGAAAATTTTTCTAAAATTTTAAAATTTTTTTTAAAAGTATTATTTTTTTATTTCAAAAATGTTTTTTAATTTTTAAAATTTTTTTTTAATTTGCATTTTTCTTTTTTTTAATTTTTTTTTTATTTTTAAAATTTTCTTAAAATTTTTTTTAAATTTTCTTATAACTTTTTTTCATTTTTAATTTTTTTTTTTAATTTTTTTAAAATTTTTTTCTAAAATTTTTTTTAAAATTTTTTTCTAAAATTTTTTTTTAAATTTTTAAATATTTTTTATATTTTAATTTTTTTTAATTTTTAAATTTTTTTTTAATTTTTAATTTTTTTTTAATTTTTAAATTTTTTTTATTTTTTTTTTAATTTTTTAAAAAATTTTAAATGTATTATTTTCTTATTTCAAAAATGTTTTTTAATTTTTTAAAATTTTTTTTTAATTTTTTTTTTAATTTTTAAAATTTTCTTAAAACTTTTTTTTTAATTTTTAAAAAAAAATTTTAATTTTTTTAAATTTTTAAAATTTTAAAATTTTTTTAAAACTTTTTTTTTAAATTTTTAAAATTTTTTTTTTAATTTTAAAATTTTTGATTTAATTTAAAATTTTTTTTAATTTTTTTTTTTAATTTTTGAAAGTTTTTCTAAATTTTATTAAAAACTTTTGAAAAGTATTATTTTTTTAATTCAAAAATGTTTTTTAATTTTTTTTTAATTTTTAAAATTTTCTTAAAATTTTTTAAAAATTTTCTTAAAATTTTTTTTAAATTTTCTTATAATTTTTTTTAACTTTTAAATTTTTTTTAATTTTTTTTAAATTTTTTTCTAAAATTTTTTTAAAAATTTTTTTCTAAAATTTTTTTTAAAATTTTTATTTTAATTTGTTTTTAATTTTTATTTTTTTTTTATATTTTAAATTTTTTTATATTTTTAAATTTTTTTTTAATTTTTAAATTTTTTTTTAATTTTTAATTTTTTTTTTAATTTTTAAATTTTTTAAAATTTTTTTTTTAATTTTTTAAAAAATTTTAAATTTATTATTTTCTTATTTCAAAAATGTTTTTTAATTTTTAAAAATTTTTTTTAATTTTTATTTTTTTTAATTTTTAAAATTTTCTTAAAACTTTTTTTTTAATTTTTTAATTCTTTAAAATTTTTTTTTTATTTTTAAAATTTTCTTAAAATTTTTTTTTTAATTTTTTAATCAAAGTTTTTGAATTTTTAAAATTTTTTTTTAAAATTTTTAAATTTTTTTTAAATTTTTAAAATTTTTTAAAATTTTTTTATTTCAAAAAATGTTTTTTATTTTTTTTTAATTTTTACAATTTTTTAATTTTTTTTTAAATTTTCTTATAATTTTTTTAAATTTTTAAATTTTTTAAAATTTTTTTTTTAAAATTATTTTCTAAATTTTTTTTTAAATTTTTAAAAAAAATTTTTAATTTTTATTTTAATTTTTTTTTAATTTTTACATTTTTTTTTTTTTTTTAAATTATTTAATTTTTAATTTTTTAATTTTAAATTTTTTTTAATTTTTAAATTTTTTTAATTTTAATTTTTTTTTTAATTTTATAATTTTTTTTAATATTTTAAAATTAATTTTTTTTTTTTAAAAATTAAAAAATTTTAAAAAATAATACTATTTAAAAAATTTAAAATGTATATTTTTTTATTTCAAAAATGTTTTTTAATTTTAAAATTTTTTTTTTAATTTTTATTTTTTTTTTAATTTTTAAAATTTTCTTAAAACTTTTTTTTTAATTTTTTAAACAAAATTTTTTAATTTTTTAAAATTTTTTTTAAAGTTTTTAAAATTTTAAAATTTTTTAAAATTTTTTTAAATTTTTCTTTGTTTTATTTTTATTTAAAATGTTTAAAAATTTAAAAAAAAAATTTAAATTTGTTTCAATTTTTTAACAAAATTAAAAATATTTATTTATTTCTTAATTTTTTTTCTATATTTCCTAATTTTTTTTTATTTTTTTTTTAATTTTTGAAAATTTTTCTAAAATTTTTGAAAATTTTTCTAAAATTTTAAAATTTTTTTTAAAAGTATTATTTTTTTATTTCAAAAATGTTTTTTAATTTTTAAAATTTTTTTTTAATTTGTATTTTTCTTTTTTTAATCTTTTTTTTATTTTTAAAATTTTCTTAAAATTTTTTTTAAATTTTCTTATAACTTTTTTTCATTTTTAAATTTTTTTTAATTTTTTAAAATTTTTTTCTAAAATTATTTTTTAAATTTTTTTCTAAAATTTTTTTAAAATTTTTATTTTAATTTGTTTTTAATTTTTAAATATTTTTTATATTTTAATTTTTTTTTAATTTTAAAATTTTTTTTTAATTTTTAATTCTTTTTTAATTTTTAAATTTTTTTTATTTTTTTTTAATTTTTTAAAAATTTTTAAATGTATTATTTTCTTATTTCAAAAATGTTTTTTAATTTTTTAAAATTTTTTTTTAATTTTTTTTTTTTAATTTTTAAAATTTTCTTAAAACTTTTTTTTAATTTTTTAAAAAAAAAATTTAATTTTTTTAAATTTTTAAAATTTTTAAATTTTTTTTAAAACTTTTTTTTAAATTTTTAAAATTTTTTTTTTATTTTAAAATTTTTTATTTAATTTAAAATTTTTTTCATTTTTTTTTTAATTTTTGAAAGTTTTTCTAAATTTTATTAAAAACTTTTGAAAAGTATTATTTTTTTATTTCAAAAAAAATTTTAATTTTTTTAAATTTTTAAAATTTTAAAATTTTTTTTAAAACTTTCTTTTAAATTTTTAAAATTTTTTTTTTAATTTTAAAATTTTTGATTTAATTTAAAATTTTTTTTAATTTTTTTTTTAATTTTTGAAAGTTTTTCTAAATTTTATTAAAAACTTTTGAAAAGTATTATTTTTTTAATTCAAAAATGTTTTTTAATTTTTTTTTAATTTTTTCAAATTTTTAAATTTTTTTTTAAATTTTCTTATAATTTTTTTTTAATTTTTAAATTTTTATTTTAAATTTTTTTTAATTTTTAATTTTTTTTTATTTTTTTTTAATTATTTATATTTTTTAATTTTTTTAATTTTAATTTTTTTTTTAATTTTTAAATTTTTTTATATTTCAAATTTTTTTTAATTTTTAATTTTTTTTTAATTTTTAATTTTTTTTTAATTTTTAAATTTTTTTTATTTTTTTTTAATATTTTAAAAAAATTTAAAAGTATTATTTTTTTATTTCAAAAATGTTTTTTAATTTTTCAAAATTTTTTTTTAATTTTTATTTTTTTTTAATTTTTAAAATTTTCTTAAAACTTTTTTTTTAATTTTTTAAACAAAATTTTTTAATTTTTTTAAATTTTTTTTTAAATTTTTAAAATTTTTAAATTTTTTTTTAAAATTTTTTTAAATTTTTTAAATTTTTCTTTGTTTAAAATTTTTCTTTGTTTTATTTTATTTAAAATTATTAAAATTTAAAAAAAAAATTTTAAATTTGTTTCAATTTTTTAACAAAATTAAAAAATTTATTTATTTCTTAATTTTTTTTATTTTTTTTTAATTTTTGATAATTTTTCTAAAATTTTTGAAAATTTTTCTAAAATTTTTGAAAATTTTTCTAAAATTTTTGAAAATTTTTCTAAAATTTTAAATTTTTTTTTAAAAGTATTATTTTTTTATTTCAAAAATGTTTTTTAATTTTTAAAAAATTTTTTTAATTTGTATTTTTCTTTTTTTTTAATTTTTTTTTAATTTTTTAAATTTTCTTATAATTTTTTTAATTTTTAAATTTTTTTTTAGTTTTCAAAAAAATTTTATTTTTTTTTAATTTTTGAAAATTTTTCTAATTTTTTTTTTATTTTTTTAAAAGTATTATTTTTTTATTTCAAAAATGTTTTTTAATCCTGAAATTTTTTTAAAAATTTTTTAAAATTTTTCTTTGTTTTATTTTTATTTAAAATTTTAAAATTTTTAAAAAAATTTTTTTTAAATTTTCTTATAACTTTTTTTCATTTTTAAATTTTTTTTTAATTTTTTTAAAATTTTTTCTAAAATTTTTTTTTAAATTTTTTTCTAAAATTTTTTTAAAATTTTTATTTTAATTTGTATTTAATTTTTTATTTTTTTTAATTTTAATTTTTTTTTAATTTTTAAATTTTTTATATTTCAAATTTTTTTAATTTTTAAATTTTTTTTAATTTTTAATTTTTTTTTTAATTTTTAAATTTTTTTTTATTTTTTTTTAATATTTTAAAAAATTTTAAAAGTATTATTTTTTTATTTCAAAAATGTTTTTTAATTTTTTAAAATTTTTTTTAATTTTTATTTTTTTTTAATTTTTAAAATTTTCTTAAACTTTTTTTTTAATTTTTTAAACAAAATTTTTTAATTTTTTTAATTTTTTTTTTCAATTTTTAAAATTTTTAAATTTTTTTTTAAAATTTTTTTAAATTTTTTAAAATTTTTCTTTGTTTTATTTTTATTTAAAATTTTTAAAATTTAAAAAAAAAAATTTTAAATTTGTTTCAATTTTTTAACAAAATTAAAAAAATTTATTTATTTCTTAATTTTTTTTCTATATTTCTTATTTTTTTTATTTTTTTTTAATTTTTGAAAATTTTTCTAAAATTTTTGAAAATTTTTCTAAAATTTTAAAATTTTTTTAAAAGTATTATTTTTTATTTCAAAAATGTTTTTTAATTTTAAAAAAAAATTTTAAATTGTATTTTTCTTTTTTTTAATTTTTTTTTAATTTTTAAAATTTTCTTAAAATTTTTTTTAAATTTTCTTATAATTTTTTTTAATTTTTAAATTTTTTTTAATTTTTTTCAAAATTTTTTTCTAAAATTTTTTTTTAAATTTTTTCTAAAATTTTTTTTAAAATTTTTATTTTAATTTGTTTTTAATTTTTAATTTTTTTTTATATTTTAAATTTTTTTTAATTTGTATTTTTCTTTTGTTTAATTTTTTTTTAAATTTTTAAATTTTTTTTTTAATTTTAAAATTTTTTTCATTTTTTTTTTAATTTTTGAAAGTTTTTCTAAATTTTTTAAAAACTTTTTAAAAGTATTATTTTTTTATTTCAAAAATGTTTTTTAATTTTTTTTTAAATTTTCTTATAATTTTTTTTAATTTTTAAATTTTTATTTAAAATTTTTTTTTAAATTATAATTTTTTTATTTGAAAAAATGTTTTTTAATTTTTTTTTAATTTTATTTCTTTTATTTTAATTTTTTTAATATTTTCAATTTTTTAAATTTTTTAAATTTTTTTTAAATTTTTTTAAATTTTTTAAAATTTTTTTAAATTTTTTAAAATTTTTTAAATTTTTTAAAAATTTTTAAATTTTTTAAAATTTTTTTATATTTTTTAAAAATTTTCTTTGTTTTATTTTTATTTAAATTTTTAAAAATTTAAAAAAAAAATTTTTTAAAAATTTGTTTCAATTTTTTAACAAAATTAAAAAAAACTTATTTATTTTTTTCTATATTTTTAATTTTTTAAATTTTTTTTATTTTTTTTTTAATTTTTGAAAATTTTTCTAAAATTTTTTTTAATTTTTTAAAAGTATTATTTTTTATTTCAAAAATGTTTTATAATTTTTTTAAATATTTTCTTTGTTTTATTTTTATTTAAATTTTTTAATTTTTTTTTAAATTTTTTTTTTAAAAATTTGTTTCAATTTTTTAACAAAATTAAAAAAAATTATTTATTTCTTAATTTTTTTTCTATATTTCCTAATTTTTTTTATTTTTTTTTTAATTTTTGAAAATTTTTCTAAAATTTTTGAAAATTTTTCTAAAATTTTAAAATTTTTTTTTAAAAGTATTATTTTTTTATTTCAAAAATGTTTTTTAATTCTTAAAAATTTTTTTTAATTTGTATTTTTTTTTTAATTTTTAAAATTTTCTTAAAATTTTTTTAAAATTTTCTTAAAATTTTTTTTAAATTTTCTTATAATTTTTTTTTAATTTTTAAATTTTTTTTTAATTTTTTTAAAATTTTTTTCTAAAATTTTTTTAAAAATTTTTTTCTAAAATTTTTTTTAAAATTTTTATTTTAATTTGTTTTTAATTTTTAAATTTTTTTTAATTTTTGAAAATTTTTCTAAATTTTTTTTTATTTTTTTAATAGTATTATTTTTTTATTTAAAAAATGTTTTTTAATTTTTAAATTTTTTTTTTAATTTTTAAATTTTTTTAATTTTTAAATTTTTTTTTAGTTTTTAAAATTTTTTTTTATTTTTTTTTAATTTTTGATAATTTTTTCTAAATTTTTTTTTTATTTTTTTAAAAGTATTTTTTTTTATTTCAAAAATGTTTTTTAGTTTTTAAAATTTTTTTTAATTTTTATTTTTTTTTTAATTTTTTTTTTAATTTTTAAAATTTTCTTAAAACTTTTTTTTTAATTTTTTAAACAAAATTTTTGAATTCTTTAAAACTTTTTTTTAATTTTTTAATTCTTTAAAATTTTTTTTTTTATTTTTAAAATTTTCTTAAAAAATTTTTTTTTAATTATTTAAACAAAGTTTTTGAATTTTTAAAATTTTTTTTTTAAATTTTTTTTTTAATTTTTTAAACAAATTTTTTTAATTCTTTAAAACTTTTTTTTTAATTTTTTAAACAAAATTTTTTAATTCTTTAAATTTTTTTTTAAATTTTAAAAATTTTAAATTTTTTTTAAAATTTTTTTTTAAATTTTTAAAATTTTAAATTTTTTTTTTAATTTTAAAATTTTTTATTTAATTTAAAAAAAAATTTCATTTTTTTTTTAATTTTTGAGAGTTTTTCTAAATTTTTTTAAAAATTTTTTAAAAGTATTATTTTTTATTTCAAAAATGTTTTTTAATTTTTTAAATTTTTTTTTAAATTTTTATTTTTCTTTTTTTTAATTTTTTTTTAATTTTAAAAATTTTCTTAAAATTTTTTTTTAAATTTTTTAAACAAATTTTTTTTTAAATTTTTTAAACAAAATTTTTCAATTTTTTTTAATTTTTTTTAAATTTTTAAAATTTTAAAAAATTTTTTTTTAAATTATAATTTTTTTATTTAAAAAAATGTTTTTTAATTTTTTTTAAATTTTATTTCTTTTATTTTAATTTTTTTAATATTTTCAATTTTTTAAAATTTTTAAATTATTTTTAAATTTTTTAAAATTTTTTTAAATTTTTTAAATTTTTTTAAATTTTTCTTTGTTTTATTTTTATTTAAAATTTTTAAAATTTTTAAAAAAAAAATTTAAATTTGTTTCAATTTTTTAACAAAATTAAAAAATTTATTTATTTCTTAATTTTTTTTCTATATTTCTTAACTTTTTTTTATTTTTTTTTAATTTTTGAAAATTTTTCTAAAATTTTTGAAAATTTTTCTAAAATTTAAAAATTTTTTTTAAAAGTATTATTTTTTATTTCAAAAATGTTTTTTAATTTTTAAATTTTTTTTTTAATTTGTATTTTTCTTTTTTTAATTTTTTCTTTAATTTTTAAAATTTTCTTAAAATTTTTTTTAAATTTTCTTATAATTTTTTTAATTTTTAAATTTTTTTTCATTTTTTCTAAAATTTTTTTTAAAATTTTTTTCTAAATTTTTTTTTAAAAATTTTATTATAATTTGTTTTTAATTTTTAAATTTTTTTTATATTTTAAATTTTTTTTAATTTTTAAATTTTTTTTTAATTTTTAATTTTTTTTTTTAATTTTTAAATTTTTTTTATTTTTTTTTTAATTTTTTAAAAAATTTGAAATGTATTATTTTCTTATTTCAAAAATGTTTTTTAATTTATTAAATTTTTTTTTAATTTTCTTAAAACTTTTTTTTAATTTTTTAAACAAATTTTTTAATTTTTTTAAATTTTTAAAATTTTTAAATTTTTTTTAAAACTTTTTTTTAAATTTTTAAAAATTTTTTTTAATTTTAAAATTTTTTATTTAATTTAAAATTTTTTTTCATTTTTTTTTTAATTTTTGAAAGTTTTTCTAAATTTTTTTAAAAACTTTTGAAAAGTATTATTTTTTTATTTCAAAAATGTTTTTTAATTTTTTTAATTTTTTCAAATTTTTAAATTTTTTTTTAAATTTTCTTATAATTTTTTTTAATTTTTAAATTTTTATTTTAAATTTTTTTTTAATTTTTATTTTTTTTTAATTTTTTTTAAATTATTTATATTTTTTAATTTTTTTAATTTTAAATTTTTTTTTGAATTTTTAAATTTTTTTTTAAATTTTTTTAATTTTAAATTTTTTTTTGAATTTTTAAATTTTTTTTTTAATTTTTAAATTTTTTTATTTTTTTTTTAATTTTTTAAAAAATTTTAAATGTATTATTTTCTTATTTCAAAAATGTTTTTTAATTTTTTAAAATTTTTTTTAATTTTTATTTTTTTTTAATTTTTAAAATTTTCTTAAAACTTTTTTTTTAATTTTTTAAACAAAATTTTTTAATTTTTTTAAATTTTTAAAATTTTTAATTTTTTTTTAAAACTTTTTTTTAAATTTTTAAATTTTTTTTTTGATTTTAAAACTTTTTTTTAAATTTTATAATTTTTTTTTAATTTTAAAATTTTTGATTTAATTTAAAATTTTTTTTCATTTTTTTTTAATTTTTGAAAGTTTTTCTAAATTTTTTTAAAAAGTTTTGAAAAGTATTATTTTTTTATTTCAAAAATGTTTTTTATTTTTTTTTAATTTTTTCATATTTTTAAATTTTTTTTTAAATTTTCTTATAATTTTTTTTAATTTTTTAATTTTTATTTTAAATTTTTTTTTAATTTTTAATTTTTTTTTATTTTTTTAAATTATTTATATTTTTTAATTTTTTGAATTTTAATTTTTTTTTGAATTTTTAAATTTTTTTTTAATTTTTTTAACTTTAAATTTTTTTTTGAATTTTTAAATTTTTTTTTAATTTTTAAATTTTTTTTTAATTGTTAAATTTTTTTTTAGTTTTCAAAAAAAAATTTTATTTTTTTTTAGTTTTTGATAATTTTTCTAAATTTTTTTTTTATTTTTTTAAAAGTATTTTTTTTTTATTTCAAAAATGTTTTTTAATTTTTAAAATTTTTTTTAATTTTTATTTTTTAAAAAATTTTTTTTTTTAATTTTTAAAATTTTCTTAAAACTTTTTTTTTAATTTTTTAAACAAAATTTTTTAATTCTTTAAAACTTTTTTTTAATTTTTTAATTCTTTAAAAATTTTTTTTTTATTTTTAAAATTTTCTTAAAAATTTTATTTTAATTTTTTAAACAAAGTTTTTGATTTTTTAAAATTTTTTTTAAATTTTTAAAATTTTTTTAAATTTTTTTATTTCAAAATATGTTTTTTATTTTTTTTTAATTTTTAATTTTTTTTTAATTTTTAAATTTTTTTTATTTTTTTTTAATATTTTAAAATTTTTTAATTTTTTTTTTAAATTTTTTTAAATTTTTTCAAATTTTTCTTTGTTTTATTTTTATTTAAAATTTTTAAAAATTTAAAAAAAAATTTGAAATTTGTTTCAATTTTTTAACAAAATTAAAAAAATTTATTTATTTCTTAATTTTTTTCTATATTTCTTAATTTTAAAAATTTTTTTTTTAATTTTTGAAAATTTTTCTAAAATTTTAAAATTTTTTTAAAACTTTTTTTTAATTTTTTAAAATTTTTTTTTAATTTTTAAAGTTTTTTTAATTTTTTTTTAAATTTTAAGAAAAAAAATTTTTAAATTTTTATTTTAATTTTTTTTTGAATTTTTAATTTTTTTATATTTTTTTTAAATTATTTATGTTTTTTAATTTTTTTAATTTTTTAAAATTTTTCTTTGTTTTATTTTTATTTAAAATTTTTAAAATTTTTAAAAAAAAATTTTAAATGTGTTTCAATTTTTTAACAAAATTAAAAAATTTATTTATTTCTTAATTTTTTTTATTTTTTTTTAATTTTTGAAAATTTTTCTAAAATTTTTGAAAATTTTTCTAAAATTTTTGAAAATTTTTCTAAAATTTAAATTTTTTTTTAAAAGTATTATTTTTTTATTTCAAAAATGTTTTTTAATTTTTAAATTTTTTTTTTAATTTGTATTTTTCTTTTTTTTAATTTTTTCTTTAATTTTTAAAATTTTCTTAAAATTTTTTTTAAATTTTCTTATAATTTTTTTTAATTTTTACATTTTTTTTCATTTTTTCTAAAATTTTTTTCTAAAATTTTTTTTAAAATTTTTTTCTAAAATTTTTTTTAAAATTTTTATTATAATTTGTTTTTAATTTTTAAATTTTTTTTTATATTTTAAATTTTTTTTTAATTTTTAAATTTTTTTTTAATTTTTAATTTTTTTTTAATTTTTAAATTTTTTTTTATTTTTTTTTTAATTTTTTAAAAAATTTGAAATGTATTATTTTCTTATTTCAAAAATGTTTTTTAATTTATTAAAATTTTTTTTAATTTTCTTAAAACTTTTTTTTAATTTTTTAAACAAAATTTTTTAATTTTTTTAAATTTTTAAAATTTTTAAATTTTTTTTAAAACTTTTTTTTAAATTTTTAAAATTTTTTTTTAATTTTAAAATTTTTTATATAATTTAAAATTTTTTTTCATTTTTTTTTTAATTTTTGAAAGTTTTTCTAAATTTTTTTAAAAACTTTTGAAAAGTATTATTTTTTTATTTCAAAAATGTTTTTTAATTTCTTTAATTTTTTCAAATTTTTAAATTTTTTTTTAAATTTTCTTATAATTTTTTTTAATTTTTAAATTTTTATTTTAAATTTTTTTTTAATTTTTAATTTTTTTTTAAATTTTTTTTAAATTATTTATATTTTTAATTTTTTTAATTTTAAATTTTTTTTGAATTTTTAAATTTTTTTTAAAATTTTTTTAATTTTAAATTTTTTTTTTAATTTTTAAATTTTTTTTTTAATTTTTAAATTTTTTTTTATTTTTTTTTTAATTTTTGAAAATTTTTCTAAAATTTTTGAAAATTTTTCTAAAATTTAAAAATTTTTTTTAAAAGTATTATTTTTTTATTTCAAAAATGTTTTTTAATTTTTAATTTTTTTTTAATTTGTATTTTTCTTTTTTTTAATTTTTCTTTAATTTTTAAAATTTTCTTAAAATTTTTTTAAAATTTTCTTAAAATTTTTTTTAAATTTTCTTATAATTTTTTTTAATTTTTAAATTTTTTTTCATTTTTTTTTAAATTTTTTCCTAAAATTTTTTTTAAAATTTTTTTCTAAAATTTTTTTTAAAATTTTTATTATAATTTGTTTTTAATTTTTAAATTTTTTTTTATATTTTAAATTTTTTTTTAATTTTTAAATTTTTTTTTAATTTTTAATTTTTTTTTAATTTTTAAATTTTTTTTTATTTTTTTTTTAATTTTTTAAAAAATTTGAAATGTATTATTTTCTTATTTCAAAAATGTTTTTTAATTTATTAAAATTTTTTTTAATTTTCTTAAAACTTTTTTTTAATTTTTTAAACAAAATTTTTTAATTTTTTTAAATTTTTAAAATTTTTAAATTTTTTTTAAAACTTTTTTTTAAATTTTTAAATTTTTTTTTTAATTTTTAAAATTTTCTTAAAACTTTTTTTTTAATTTTTTAAACAAAATTTTTTAATTCTTTAAAACTTTTTTTAATTTTTTAATTCTTTAAAAATGTTTTTTTTATTTTTAAAATTTTCTTAAAAATTTTTTTTTAATTTTTTAAACAAAGTTTTTGATTTTTTAAAAATTTTTTTAAATTTTTAAAATTTTTTAAAATTTTTTTATTTCAAAATATGTTTTTTATTTTTTTTTAATTTTTACAAATTTTTAATTTTTTTTAATTTTCTTATAATTTTTTTTAATTTTTTAATTTTTTTTTAATTTTTAATTTTTTTTAATTTTTAAATTTTTTTATTTTTTTTTTAATATTTTAAAATTTTTAATTTTTTTTTAAATTTTTTTAAATTTTTTCAAATTTTTTTTTAATTTTTATTTTTTTTTAATTTGTATTTTTCTTTTTTTTAATTTTTTTTTTAATTTTTAAAATTTTCTTAAATTTTTTTTTAAATTTTCTTATAATTTTTTTTAATTTTTAAATTTTTTTTAATTTTTTTTAAATTTTTTCTAAAATTTTTTTTTTAATTTTTTTCTAAAATTTTTTTTAAAATTTTTATTTTAATTTGTTTTTAATTTTTAAATTTTTTTTTTATTTTTAAATTTTTTTTTAGTTTTCAAAAAAAAATTTATTTTTTTTTTAATTTTTGAAAATTTTTCTAATTTTTTTTTATTTTTTTAAAAGTATTATTTTTTTATTTCAAAAATGTTTTTTAAATTTAAATTTTTTTTTAATTTTTATTTTTTTTTTAAATTTTCTTATAATTTTTTTTAATTTTTAAAATTTTTTTAAAAATTTTTTTAAATTTTAAAAAAAAATTTTAAATTTTTATTTTAATTTTTTTTAGAATTTTTAATTTTTTTTTATTTTTTTTAAAATTATTTATATTTTTTAATTTTTTAATTTTTTTAATTTTTAAAAAAAAATTTAATTTTCTTGTAATTTTTTTGAAATATTTTTAAAAAAAAATTAATGTTCTTATAATTTTTAAATTTTTTTTAAATTTTTTTAAATTTTCTTATAATTTTTTTTAATCCTTAAAATTTTTCTAAATTTTTTTTTTAAATTTTTAAAAATTTTTAAAATTTTTTAAAAAAAAAATTTTAAATTTGTTTCAATTTTGTAACAAAATTAAAAAAATTTATTCATTTCTTAATTTTTTTTCTATATTTCTTAATTTTTTTATTTTTTTTTTTAATTTTTGAAAATTTTTCTAAAATTTTTGAAAATGTTTCTAAAATTTAAAATTTTTTTTTAAAAGTATTATTTTTTTATTTCAAAAATGTTTTTTAATTTTTAAATTTTTTTTTAAATTGTATTTTTCTTTTTTTTAATTTTTTCTTTAATTTTTAAATTTTCTTAAAATTTTTTTTAAATTTTCTTATAATTTTTTTTAATTTTTAATTTTTTT
>NW_027487632.1:10000-14079 GCF_050908995.1 Andrena cerasifolii | reverse complement strand
GGTCGGTCGGTCGGTCGGTCGGTCGGTCGGTCGGTCGGTCGGTCGGTCGGTCGGTCGGTCAGTCGGTCAGTCGGTCGGTCGGTCGGTCGGTCGGTCCGTCGGTCGGTCGGTCGGTCGTTCGGTCGGTCGGTCGGTCGGTCGGTCGGTCAGTCGTTCAGTCGGTCAGACGGTCAGTCGGTCAGTCGATCAGTCAGTCCGTCGGTCGTTCGGTCGGTCGGTCGGTCAGTCGGTCAGTCGATCAGTCAGTCCGTCGGTCGGTCGGTCGGTCGGTCCGTCGGTCGGTCGGTCGGTCGTTCGGTCAGTCGTTCAGTCGGTCAGTCGGTCAGTCGGTCAGTCGATCAGTCAGTCCGTCGGTCGTTCGGTCGGTCGGTCGGTCAGTCGTTCAGTCGGTCAGTCGGTCAGTCGGTCAGTCGATCAGTCAGTCCGTCGGTCGTTCGGTCGGTCGGTCGGTCAGTCGGTCAGTCGATCAGTCAGTCCGTCGGTCGGTCGGTCGGTCGGTCGGTCGGCCGGTCGGTCGGTCAGTCGGTCAGTCAGTCCGTCGGTCGGTCGGTCGGTCGGTCGGTCGGTCGGTCGGTCGGTCGGTCGGTTGGTCGGTCGGTCGGTCGGTCGGTCGGTCGGTCCGTCCGTCGGTCGGTCGGTCGGTCGTTCGGTCAGTCGTTCGGTCGGTCGGTCGGTCAGTCGGTCAGTCGGTCAGTCAGTCCGTCGGTCCGTCGGTCGGTCGGTCGGTCGGTCGGTCGGTCGGTCGGTCGGTCGGTCGGTCAGTCGGTCAGTCAGTCCGGAGGTCAGTCGGTCAGTTGGTCAGTCAGTCCGTCGGTCGGTCGGTCGGTCGGTCGGTCGGTCGGTCGGTCGGTCGGTCGGTCGGTCGGTCGGTCGGTCGGTCGGTCGGTCGGTCGGTCGGTCAGTCGGTCAGTCGGTCGGTCGGTTGGTCGGCCTGTCGGTCGGTCAGTCGGTCAGTCGGTCAGTCGGTCAGTCAGTCCGTCGGTCGGTCGGTCGGTCGGTCGGTCGGTCGGTCGGTCGGTCGGTCGGTCGGTCGGTCGGTTGGTCGTTCGGTCGGTCGGTCGGTCGGTCGGTCAGTCGGTCAGTCGGTCCGTCAGTCCGTAGGTCGGACGGACGGTCGGTCGGTCGGTCGGTCGGTCGGTCGGTCGGTCGGTCGGTCGGTCGGTCGGTCGGTCGGTCGGTCAGTCGGTCAGTCGGTCAGTCAGTCGGTCGGTCGGTCGGTCAGTCGGTCAGTCAGTCCGTCGGTCGGTCTGTCGGTCGGTCGGTTGGTCGACCGGTCGGTCGGTCAGTCGGTCAGTCGGTCAGTCGGTCCGTCGGTCGGTCTGTCGGTCGTTCGGTCGGTCGGTCGGTCGGTCGGTCGGTCAGTCGTTCAGTCGGTCAGTCGGTCAGTCGGTCAGTCGGTCAGTCAGTCCGTCGGTCGGTCGGTCGGTCGGTCGTTCGGTCGGTCGTTCGGTCGGTCGGTCGGTCAGTCGGTCAGTCGGTCAGTCAGTCCGTCGGTCGGTCGGTCGGTCAGTCGGTCAGTCCGTCGGTCGGTCGGTCGGTCGGTCGGTCAGTCGGTCAGTCGATCAGTCAGTCCGACGGTCGGTCGGTCGGTCGGTCGGCCGGTCGGTCGGTCAGTCGGTCAGTCAGTCCGTCGGTCGGTCGGTCGGTCGGTCGTTCGGTCGGTCGTTCGGTCGGTCGGTCGGTCAGTCGGTCAGTCGGTCAGTCGGTCCGTCGGTCGGTCGGTCGGTCGGCCGGTCGGTCGGTCAGTCGGTCAGTCGGTCAGTCGTTCGGTCGGTCGGTCGGTCGGTCGGTCGGTCGGTCAGTCGTTCAGTCGGTCAGTCGGTCAGTCGGTCAGTCGATCAGTCAGTCCGTCGGTCGTTCGGTCGGTCGGTCGGTCAGTCGGTCAGTCGATCAGTCAGTCCGTCGGTCGGTCGGTCGGTCTTCCGGTCGGTCGGTCAGTCGGTCAGTCAGTCCGTCGGTCGGTCGGTCGGTCGGTCGGTCGGTCGGTCGGTCGGTCGGTCGGTCGGTTGGTCGGTCGGTCGGTCGGTCGGTCGGTCGGTCCGTCCGTCGGTCGGTCGGTCGGTCGTTCGGTCAGTCGTTCGG
Source organism: Andrena cerasifolii (assembly GCF_050908995.1). Lineage (NCBI taxonomy): Eukaryota > Metazoa > Arthropoda > Insecta > Hymenoptera > Andrenidae > Andrena > Andrena cerasifolii. The sequence continues at coordinate 11,997 of NW_027487632.1, read as the reverse complement.
TCGGTCGGTCGGTCAGTCGGTCAGTCGGTCAGTCAGTCCGTCGGTCCGTCGGTCGGTCGGTCGGTCGGTCGGTCGGTCGGTCGGTCGGTCGGTCGGTCAGTCGGTCAGTCAGTCCGTAGGTCAGTCGGTCAGTTGGTCAGTCAGTCCGTCGGTCGGTCGGTCGGTCGGTCGGTCGGTCGGTCGGTCGGTCGGTCGGTCGGTCGGTCGGTCGGTCGGTCGGTCAGTCGGTCAGTCGGTCGGTCGGTCGGTCGGCCTGTCGGTCGGTCAGTCGGTCAGTCGGTCAGTCGGTCAGTCAGTCCGTCGGTCGGTCGGTCGGTCGGTCGGTCGGTCGGTCGGTCGGTCGGTCGGTCGGTCGGTCGGTTGGTCGTTCGGTCGGTCGGTCGGTCGGTCGGTCGGTCAGTCGGTCAGTCGGTCCGTCAGTCCGTCGGTCGGACGGACGGTCGGTCGGTCGGTCGGTCGGTCGGTCGGTCGGTCGGTCGGTCGGTCGGTCGGTCGGTCGGTCGGTCGGTCGGTCAGTCGGTCAGTCGGTCAGTCAGTCGGTCGGTCGGTCGGTCGGTCAGTCGGTCAGTCAGTCCGTCGGTCGGTCTGTCGGTCGGTCGGTCGGTCAGTCGGTCAGTCGATCAGTCAGTCCGACGGTCGGTCGGTCGGTCGGTCGGCCGGTCGGTCGGTCAGTCGGTCAGTCAGTCCGTCGGTCGGTCGGTCGGTCGGTCGTTCGGTCGGTCGTTCGGTCGGTCGGTCGGTCAGTCGGTCAGTCGGTCAGTCGGTCCGTCGGTCGGTCGGTCGTTCGGTCAGTCGTTCGGTCGGTCGGTCGGTCGGTCAGTCGGTCAGTCGGTCAGTCGGTCAGTCGGTCAGTCGGTCAGTCAGTCCGTCGGTCGGACGGACGGTCGGTCGGTCGGTCGGTCGGTCGGTCGGTCGGTCGGTCGGTCAGTCGGTCAGTCGGTCAGTCAGTCGGTCGGTCGGTCGGTCAGTCGGTCAGTCAGTCCGTCGGTCGGTCGGTCGGTCAGTCGGTCAGTCGGTCAGTCGGTCAGTCGGTCAGTCGGTCAGTCGGTCAGTCGGTCAGTCGGTCAGTCGGTCAGTTGGTCGGTCCGTCGGTCGGTCGGTCGGTTGGTCGGTCGTTCGGTCGTTCGGTCGGTCGGTCGGTCAGTCGGTCAGTCGGTCAGTCAGTCCGTCGGTCCGTCGGTCGGTCGGTCGGTCGGTCGGTCGGTCGGTCGGTCGGTCGGTCGGTCGGTCAGTCGGTCAGTCAGTCCGTAGGTCAGTCGGTCAGTTGGTCAGTCAGTCCGTCGGTCAGTCGGTCAGTTGGTCAGTCAGTCCGTCGGTCGGTCGGTCGGTCGGTCGGTCGGTCGGTCGGTCGGTCGGTCGGTCAGTCGGTCAGTCGGTCAGTCAGTCCGTCGGTCGGTCGGTCGGTCAGTCGGTCAGTCCGTCGGTCGGTCGGTCGGTCGGTCGGTCAGTCGGTCAGTCGATCAGTCAGTCCGACGGTCGGTCGGTCGGTCGGTCGGTCGTTCGGTCGGTCGTTCGGTCGGTCGGTCGGTCAGTCGGTCAGTCGGTCAGTCAGTCCGTCGGTCGGTCGGTCGGTCAGTCGGTCAGTCCGTCGGTCGGTCGGTCGGTCGGTCGGTCAGTCGGTCAGTCGATCAGTCAGTCCGACGGTCGGTCGGTCGGTCGGTCGGCCGGTCGGTCGGTCAGTCGGTCAGTCAGTCCGTCGGTCGGTCGGTCGGTCGGTCGTTCGGTCGGTCGTTCGGTCGGTCGGTCGGTCAGTCGGTCAGTCGGTCAGTCGGTCCGTCGGTCGGTCGGTCGTTCGGTCAGTCGTTCGGTCGGTCGGTCGGTCGGTCAGTCGGTCAGTCGGTCAGTCGGTCAGTCGGTCAGTCGGTCAGTCAGTCCGTCGGTCGGACGGACGGTCGGTCGGTCGGTCGGTCGGTCGGTCGGTCGGTCGGTCGGTCAGTCGGTCAGTCGGTCAGTCAGTCGGTCGGTCGGTCGGTCAGTCGGTCAGTCAGTCCGTCGGT
>NW_027487632.1:2500-5000 GCF_050908995.1 Andrena cerasifolii | reverse complement strand
CCGTCGGTCGGTCGGTCGGTCGTTCGGTCGGTCGGTCGGTCAGTCGGTCAGTCGGTCAGTCATTCCGTCGGTGCGTCGGTCGGTCGGTCGGTCGGTCGGTCAGTCGTTCAGTCGGTCAGTCAGTCCGTCGGTCGGTCGGTCGGTCGGTCGGTCGGTCGGTCGGTCGGTCGGTCCGTCAGTCCGTCGGTCGGACGGACGGACGGTCGGTCGGTCGGTCGGTCGGTCGGTCGGTCGGTCGGTCGGTCGGTCAGTCGGTCAGTCGGTCAGTCAGTCGGTCGGTCGGTCGGTCGGTCCGTCGGTCGGTCGGTCGGTCGTTCGGTCGGTCGGTCGGTCGGTCGGTCGGTCAGTCGTTCAGTCGGTCAGTCGGTCAGTCGGTCAGTCGATCAGTCAGTCCGTCGGTCGTTCGGTCGGTCGGTCGGTCAGTCGGTCAGTCGATCAGTCAGTCCGTCGGTCGGTCGGTCGGTCGGTCGGCCGGTCGGTCGGTCAGTCGGTCAGTCAGTCCGTCGGTCGGTCGGTCGGTCGGTCGGTCGGTCGGTCGGTCGGTCGGTTGGTCGGTCGGTCGGTCGGTCGGTCGGTCGGTCCGTCCGTCGGTCGGTCGGTCGGTCGTTCGGTCAGTCGTTCGGTCGGTCGGTCGGTCAGTCGGTCAGTCGGTCAGTCAGTCCGTCGGTCCGTCGGTCGGTCGGTCGGTCGGTCGGTCGTTCGGTCGGTCAGTCGGTCAGTCAGTCCGTAGGTCAGTCGGTCAGTTGGTCAGTCAGTCCGTCGGTCGGTCGGTCGGTCGGTCGGTCGGTCGGTCGGTCGGTCGGTCGGTCGGTCGGTCGGTCGGTCGGTCGGTCGGTCGGTCGGTCGGTCGGTCGGTCGGTCGGTCGGTCAGTCGGTCAGTCGGTCGGTCGGTCGGTCGGCCTGTCGGTCGGTCAGTCGGTCAGTCGGTCAGTCGGTCAGTCAGTCCGTCGGTCGGTCGGTCGGTCGGTCGGTCGGTCGGTCGGTCGGTCGGTCGGTCGGTCGGTCGGTTGGTCGTTCGGTCGGTCGGTCGGTCGGTCGGTCGGTCAGTCGGTCAGTCGGTCCGTCAGTCCGTCGGTCGGACGGACGGTCGGTCGGTCGGTCGGTCGGTCGGTCGGTCGGTCGGTCGGTCGGTCGGTCGGTCGGTCGGTCAGTCGGTCAGTCGGTCAGTCAGTCGGTCGGTCGGTCGGTCAGTCGGTCAGTCAGTCCGTCGGTCGGTCTGTCGGTCGGTCGGTTGGTCGACCGGTCGGTCGGTCAGTCGGTCAGTCGGTCAGTCGGTCCGTCGGTCGGTCTGTCGGTCGTTCGGTCGGTCGGTCGGTCGGTCGGTCGGTCAGTCGTTCAGTCGGTCAGTCGGTCAGTCGGTCAGTCGGTCAGTCAGTCCGTCGGTCGGTCGGTCGGTCGGTCGGTCGTTCGGTCGGTCGTTCGGTCGGTCGGTCGGTCAGTCGGTCAGTCGGTCAGTCAGTCCGTCGGTCGGTCGGTCGGTCAGTCGGTCAGTCCGTCGGTCGGTCGGTCGGTCGGTCGGTCAGTCGGTCAGTCGATCAGTCAGTCCGACGGTCGGTCGGTCGGTCGGTCGGCCGGTCGGTCGGTCAGTCGGTCAGTCAGTCCGTCGGTCGGTCGGTCGGTCGGTCGTTCGGTCGGTCGTTCGGTCGGTCGGTCGGTCAGTCGGTCAGTCGGTCAGTCGGTCCGTCGGTCGGTCGGTCGTTCGGTCAGTCGTTCGGTCGGTCGGTCGGTCGGTCAGTCGGTCAGTCGGTCAGTCGGTCAGTCGGTCAGTCGGTCAGTCAGTCCGTCGGTCGGACGGACGGTCGGTCGGTCGGTCGGTCGGTCGGTCGGTCGGTCGGTCGGTCAGTCGGTCAGTCGGTCAGTCAGTCGGTCGGTCGGTCGGTCAGTCGGTCAGTCAGTCCGTCGGTCGGTCGGTCGGTCAGTCGGTCAGTCGGTCGGTCGGTCGGTCGGTCGGTCGGTCGGTCGGTCGGTCGGTCGGTCGGTCGGTCGGTCGGTCGGTCGGTCGGTCGGTCGGTCGGTCGGTCGGTCGGTCGGTCGGTCGGTCAGTCGGTCAGTCGGTCGGTCGGTCGGTCGGCCTGTCGGTCGGTCAGTCGGTCAGTCGGTCAGTCGGTCAGTCAGTCCGTCGGTCGGTCGGTCGGTCGGTCGGTCGGTCGGTCGGTCGGTCGGTCGGTCGGTCGGTCGGTTGGTCGTTCGGTCGGTCGGTCGGTCGGTCGGTCGGTCAGTCGGTCAGTCGGTCCGTCAGTCCGTCGGTCGGACGGACGGTCGGTCGGTCGGTCGGTCGGTCGGTCGGTCGGTCGGTCGGTCGGTCGGTCGGTCGGTCGGTCAGTCGGTCAGTCGGTCAGTCAGTCGGTCGGTCGGTCGGTCAGTCGGTCAGTCAGTCCGTCGGTCGGTCTGTCGGTCGGTCGGTTGGTCGACCGGTCGGTCGGTCAGTCGGTCAGTCGGTCAGTCGGTCCGTCGGTCGGTCTGTCGGTCGTTCGGTCGGTCGGTCGGTCGGTCGGTCGGT
>NW_027487631.1:0-14082 GCF_050908995.1 Andrena cerasifolii | reverse complement strand
CTGACCGATCGACCGACCGACTGACCGACCGAACGACGGACTGACTGACCGACTGACCGACTGACCGACCGACTGACTGACCGACCGACCGACCGACCGACCGACCGACCGACCGACCAACTGACCGACTGACCGACCGACCGACCGACCGACCGACCGACCGACCGACCGACCGACCGTCTGACCGACCGACTGACCGACTGACCGACGGACTGACCGACCGACTGAGCGACTGACAGACCGACTGACCGACTGACCGACCGACCGACCGACCGACCGACCGACTGACCGACCGACCGACCGACCGAACGACGGACTGACCGACCGACTGACCGATTGACCGACTGACCGACTGACCGACTGACCGACTGACCGACTGACCGACAGACCGACCGACCGACCGACCGACTGACCGACCGACTGACGGACTGACTGACCGACCGACCGACCGACTGACCGACTGACCGACCGACTGACTGACTGACTGACTGACTGACTGACTGACTGACGGACTGACCGACCGACCGACCGACCGACCGACCGACCGACCGACCGACCGACCGACCGACCGACCGACCGACCGACCGACCGACCGACCGACCGACCGACCGACCGACCGACCGACCGACCGACCGACCGACCGACCGACCGACCGACCGACCGACCGACCGACCGACCGACCGACCGACCGACCGACCGACCGACCGACCGACCGACCGACCGACCGACCGACCGACCGACCGACCGACCGACCATCCGACCGACCAACCGACCGACCGAACGACCTACCGACCGACCGAACGACCTACCGACCGACCGACCGACCGACCGACCGACCGACCAACCGACCGACCGACCGACCGACCGAGCGACCGAGCGACCGACCGACCGACTGACCGACCGACTGACCGATTGACCGATTGACCGACTGACCGACTGACCGACCGACTGACCGACCGACCGACCGACCGACCGAACGACGGACCGACCGTCTGACCGACCGACTGACCGACCGAACGACTGACCGACCGAACGACGGACTGACTGACCGACCGAATGACCGACCGACTGACCGACTGACCGACTGACCGACCGACCGACCGACCGACCGACCGACCGACTGACCGACCGACTGACGGACTGACTGACCGACCGACCGACCGACTGACCGACTGACCGACCGACTGACGGACTGACTGACCGATCGACCGACCGACTGACCGACCGAACGACGGACTGACTGACCGACTGACCGACTGACCGACCGACTGACTGACCGACCGACCGACCGACCGACCGACCGACCGACCGACCAACTGACCGACTGACCGACCGACCGACCGACCGACCGACCGACCGACCGACCGACCGACCGTCTGACCGACCGACTGACCGACTGACCGACGGACTGACCGACCGACTGAGCGACTGACAGACCGACTGACCGACTGACCGACCGACCGACCGACCGACCGACCGACTGACCGACCGACCGACCGACCGAACGACGGACTGACCGACCGACTGACCGATTGACCGACTGACCGACTGACCGACTGACCGACTGACCGACTGACCGACCGACCGACCGACCGACCGACCGACTGACGGACCGACTGACGGACTGACTGACCGACCGACCGACCGACTGACCGACTGACCGACCGACTGACGGACTGACTGACCGATCGACCGACAGACTGACCGACCGAACGACGGACTGACTGACCGACTGACCGACTGACCGACCGACTGATCGACTGACCGACCGACTGACTGACCGTCTGACCGACTGACCGACTGACCGACAGACCGACCGACCGACTGACGGACTGACTGACCGACTGACCGACTGACAGACCGACTGACCGACTGACAGACCGACCGACCGACCGACCGACCGACCGACCGACCGACCGACCGACCGACCGACCGACCGACCGACCATCCGACCGACCAACCGACCGACCGAACGACCTACCGACCGACCGAACGACCTACCGACCGACCGACCGACTGACCGACCGACCGACCAACCGACCGACCGACCGACCGACCGAGCGACCGACCGACCGACCGACCGACTGACCGACCGACTGACCGATTGACCGATTGACCGACTGACCGACTGACCGACTGAACGACTGACCGACTGACCGACCGACTGACTGACTGACCGACCGACTGACGGACTGACTGACCGATCGACCGACCGACTGACCGACCGAACGACGGACTGACTGACCGACTGACCGACTGACCGACCGACTGACTGACCGACCGACCGACCGACCGACCGACCGACCGACCGACCAACTGACCGACTGACCGACCGACCGACCGACCGACCGACCGACCGACCGACCGACCGACCGTCTGACCGACCGACTGACCGACTGACCGACGGACTGACCGACCGACTGAGCGACTGACAGACCGACTGACCGACTGACCGACCGACCGACCGACCGACCGACCGACTGACCGACCGACCGACCGACCGAACGACGGACTGACCGACCGACTGACCGATTGACCGACTGACCGACTGACCGACTGACCGACTGACCGACTGACCGACCGACCGACCGACCGACCGACCGACTGACCGACCGACTGACGGACTGACTGACCGACCGACCGACCGACTGACCGACTGACCGACCGACTGACGGACTGACTGACCGATCGACCGACAGACTGACCGACCGAACGACGGACTGACTGACCGACTGACCGACTGACCGACCGACTGACTGACCGACCGACCGACCGACCGAACGACGGACTGACTGACCGACTGACCGACTGACCGACCGACTGACTGACCGACCGACCGACCGACCGACCGACCGACCGACCGACCAACTGACCGACTGACCGACCGACCGACCGACCGACCGACCGACCGACCGACCGACCGACCGACCGTCTGACCGACCGACTGACCGACTGACCGACGGACTGACCGACCGACTGAGCGACTGACAGACCGACTGACCGACTGACCGACCGACCGACCGACCGACCGACCGACCGACTGACCGACCGACCGACCGACCGAACGACGGACTGACCGACCGACTGACCGATTGACCGACTGACCGACTGACCGACTGACCGACTGACCGACTGACCGACCGACCGACCGACCGACCGACCGACTGACCGACCGACTGACGGACTGACTGACCGACCGACCGACCGACTGACCGACTGACCGACCGACTGACGGACTGACTGACCGATCGACCGACCGACTGACCGACCGAACGACGCGACTGACCGACTGACCGACCGACTGACGGACTGACTGACCGATCGACCGACCGACTGACCGACCGAACGACGGACTGACTGACCGACTGACCGACTGACCGACCGACTGACTGACCGACCGACCGACCGACCGACCGACCGACCAACTGACCGACTGACCGACCGACCGACCGACCGACCGACCGACCGACCGACCGACCGACCGTCTGACCGACCGACTGACCGACTGACCGACGGACTGACCGACCGACTGAGCGACTGACAGACCGACTGACCGACTGACCGACCGACCGACCGACCGACCGACCGACTGACCGACCGACCGACCGACCGAACGACGGACTGACCGACCGACTGACTGACTGACTGACTGACTGACTGACTGACTGACTGACTGACTGACTGACTGACTGACTGACTGACTGACTGACTGACTGACTGACTGACTGACTGACTGACTGACTGACTGACTGACTGACTGACTGACTGACTGACTGACTGACTGACTGACTGACTGACTGACTGACTGACTGACTGACTGACTGACTGACTGACTGACTGACTGACTGACTGACTGACTGACTGACTGACTGACTGACTGACTGACTGACTGACTGACTGACTGACTGACTGACTGACTGACTGACTGACTGACTGACTGACTGACTGACTGACTGACTGACTGACTGACTGACTGACTGACTGACTGACTGACTGACTGACTGACTGACTGACTGACTGACTGACTGACTGACTGACTGACTGACTGACTGACTGACTGACTGACTGACTGACTGACTGACTGACTGACTGACTGACTGACTGACTGACTGACTGACTGACTGACTGACTGACTGACTGACTGACTGACTGACTGACTGACTGACTGACTGACTGACTGACTGACTGACTGACTGACTGACTGACTGACTGACTGACTGACTGACTGACTGACTGACTGACTGACTGACTGACTGACTGACTGACTGACTGACTGACTGACTGACTGACTGACTGACTGACTGACTGACTGACTGACTGACTGACTGACTGACTGACTGACTGACTGACTGACTGACTGACTGACTGACTGACTGACTGACTGACTGACTGACTGACTGACTGACTGACTGACTGACTGACTGACTGACTGACTGACTGACTGACTGACTGACTGACTGACTGACTGACTGACTGACTGACTGACTGACTGACTGACTGACTGACTGACTGACTGACTGACTGACTGACTGACTGACTGACTGACTGACTGACTGACTGACTGACTGACTGACTGACTGACTGACTGACTGACTGACTGACTGACTGACTGACTGACTGACTGACTGACTGACTGACTGACTGACTGACTGACTGACTGACTGACTGACTGACTGACTGACTGACTGACTGACTGACTGACTGACTGACTGACTGACTGACTGACTGACTGACTGACTGACTGACTGACTGACTGACTGACTGACTGACTGACTGACTGACTGACTGACTGACTGACTGACTGACTGACTGACTGACTGACTGACTGACTGACTGACTGACTGACTGACTGACTGACTGACTGACTGACTGACTGACTGACTGACTGACTGACTGACTGACTGACTGACTGACTGACTGACTGACTGACTGACTGACTGACTGACTGACTGACTGACTGACTGACTGACTGACTGACTGACTGACTGACTGACTGACTGACTGACTGACTGACTGACTGACTGACTGACTGACTGACTGACTGACTGACTGACTGACTGACTGACTGACTGACTGACTGACTGACTGACTGACTGACTGACTGACTGACTGACTGACTGACTGACTGACTGACTGACTGACTGACTGACTGACTGACTGACTGACTGACTGACTGACTGACTGACTGACTGACTGACTGACTGACTGACTGACTGACTGACTGACTGACTGACTGACTGACTGACTGACTGACTGACTGACTGACTGACTGACTGACTGACTGACTGACTGACTGACTGACTGACTGACTGACTGACTGACTGACTGACTGACTGACTGACTGACTGACTGACTGACTGACTGACTGACTGACTGACTGACTGACTGACTGACTGACTGACTGACTGACTGACTGACTGACTGACTGACTGACTGACTGACTGACTGACTGACTGACTGACTGACTGACTGACTGACTGACTGACTGACTGACTGACTGACTGACTGACTGACTGACTGACTGACTGACTGACTGACTGACTGACTGACTGACTGACTGACTGACTGACTGACTGACTGACTGACTGACTGACTGACTGACTGACTGACTGACTGACTGACTGACTGACTGACTGACTGACTGACTGACTGACTGACTGACTGACTGACTGACTGACTGACTGACTGACTGACTGACTGACTGACTGACTGACTGACTGACTGACTGACTGACTGACTGACTGACTGACTGACTGACTGACTGACTGACTGACTGACTGACTGACTGACTGACTGACTGACTGACTGACTGACTGACTGACTGACTGACTGACTGACTGACTGACTGACTGACTGACTGACTGACTGACTGACTGACTGACTGACTGACTGACTGACTGACTGACTGACTGACTGACTGACTGACTGACTGACTGACTGACTGACTGACTGACTGACTGACTGACTGACTGACTGACTGACTGACTGACTGACTGACTGACTGACTGACTGACTGACTGACTGACTGACTGACTGACTGACTGACTGACTGACTGACTGACTGACTGACTGACTGACTGACTGACTGACTGACTGACTGACTGACTGACTGACTGACTGACTGACTGACTGACTGACTGACTGACTGACTGACTGACTGACTGACTGACTGACTGACTGACTGACTGACTGACTGACTGACTGACTGACTGACTGACTGACTGACTGACTGACTGACTGACTGACTGACTGACTGACTGACTGACTGACTGACTGACTGACTGACTGACTGACTGACTGACTGACTGACTGACTGACTGACTGACTGACTGACTGACTGACTGACTGACTGACTGACTGACTGACTGACTGACTGACTGACTGACTGACTGACTGACTGACTGACTGACTGACTGACTGACTGACTGACTGACTGACTGACTGACTGACTGACTGACTGACTGACTGACTGACTGACTGACTGACTGACTGACTGACTGACTGACTGACTGACTGACTGACTGACTGACTGACTGACTGACTGACTGACTGACTGACTGACTGACTGACTGACTGACTGACTGACTGACTGACTGACTGACTGACTGACTGACTGACTGACTGACTGACTGACTGACTGACTGACTGACTGACTGACTGACTGACTGACTGACTGACTGACTGACTGACTGACTGACTGACTGACTGACTGACTGACTGACTGACTGACTGACTGACTGACTGACTGACTGACTGACTGACTGACTGACTGACTGACTGACTGACTGACTGACTGACTGACTGACTGACTGACTGACTGACTGACTGACTGACTGACTGACTGACTGACTGACTGACTGACTGACTGACTGACTGACTGACTGACTGACTGACTGACTGACTGACTGACTGACTGACTGACTGACTGACTGACTGACTGACTGACTGACTGACTGACTGACTGACTGACTGACTGACCGACCGACTGACGGACTGACTGACCGACCGACCGACCGACCGACCGACCGACCGACCGACCGACCGACCGACCGACCGAACGACCTACCGACCGACCGACCGACCGACCGACCGACCGACCAACCGACCGACCGACCGACCGAGCGACCGACCGACCGACCGACCGACTGACCGACCGACTGACCGATTGACCGATTGTCCGACTGACCGACTGACCGACCGACTGACCGACCGACCGACCGACCGACCGAACGACGGACCGACCGACCGACCGACCGACCGACCAACCGACCGACCGACCGACCGACCGACCGAGCGACCGACCGACCGACCGACCGAACGACGGACCGACTGACCGACTGACCGACTGACCGACTGACCGACTGACCGACCGACTGACCGACCGACCGACCGACCGACCGACCGACCGACCGACTGACCGACCGACTGACGGACTGACTGACCGACCGACCGACCGACCGACCGACCGACCGACCGACCGACCAACCGACTGATCGACTGACCGACCGACTGACTGACCGACTGACCGACTGACCGACTGACCGACAGACCGACCGACCGACCGACCGACTGACGGACTGACTGACCGACTGACCGACCGACTGAACGACTGACCGACTGACCGACCGACTGACTGACCGACCGACCGACCGACCGACCGACCGACCGACCAACTGACCGACTGACCGACCGACCGACCGACCGACCGACCGACCGACCGACCGACCGACCGTCTGACCGACCGACTGACCGACTGACCGACGGACTGACCGACCGACTGAGCGACTGACAGACCGACTGACCGACTGACCGACCGACCGACCGACCGACCGACCGACCGACTGACCGACCGACCGACCGACCGAACGACGGACTGACCGACCGACTGACCGATTGACCGACTGACCGACCGACCGACCGAACGACGGACCGACCGACCGACCGACCGACCGACCGACCGACCGAACGACGGACCGACTGACCGACTGACCGACTGACCGACTGACCGACTGACCGACCGACTGACCGACCGACCGAACGACTGACCGACCGACCGACCGACCGACCGAACGACGGACTGACAGACCGACCGACCGACTGACCGACTGACCGACTGACCGACCGACCGACCGACTGACCGACCGACCGACCGACCGAACGACGGACTGACCGACCGACTGACTGACTGACTGACTGACTGACTGACTGACTGACTGACTGACTGACTGACTGACTGACTGACCGACTGACCGACTGACCGACAGACCGACCGACCGACCGACCGACTGACGGACTGACTGACCGACTGACCGACCGACTGAACGACTGACCGACTGACCGACCGACTGACTGACCGACCGACCGACCGAGCGACCGACCGTCTGACCGACCGACTGACCGACCGAACGACTGACCGACCGACCGACCGACCGACCGAACGACGGACCGACCGACCGACCGACCGACCGACCAACCGACCGACCGACCGACCGACCGACCGAGCGACCGACCGACCGACCGACCGAACGACGGACCGACTGACCGACTGACCGACTGACCGACTGACCGACTGACCGACCGACTGACCGACCGACCGACCGACCGACCGACCGACCGACTGACCGACCGACTGACGGACTGACTGACCGACCGACCGACCGACCGACCGACCGACCGACCGACCAACCGACTGATCGACTGACCGACCGACTGACTGACCGACTGACCGACTGACCGACTGACCGACAGACCGACCGACCGACCGACCGACCGACTGACGGACTGACTGACCGACTGACCGACCGACTGAACGACTGACCGACTGACCGACCGACTGACTGACCGACCGACCGACCGACCGACCGACCGACCGACCAACTGACCGACTGACCGACCGACCGACCGACCGACCGACCGACCGACCGACCGACCGACCGTCTGACCGACCGACTGACCGACCGAACGACTGACCGACCGAACGACGGACTGACTGACCGACCGAATGACCGACCGACTGACCGACTGACCGACTGACCGACCGAACGACCGACCGACCGACCGACTGACCGACCGACTGACGGACTGACTGACCGACCGACCGACCGACTGACCGACTGACCGACCGACTGACGGACTGACTGACCGATCGACCGACCGACTGACCGACCGAACGACGGACTGACTGACCGACTGACCGACTGACCGACCGACTGACTGACCGACCGACCGACCGACCGACCGACCGACCGACCGACCAACTGACCGACTGACCGACCGACCGACCGACCGACCGACCGACCGACCGACCGACCGACCGTCTGACCGACCGACTGACCGACTGACCGACGGACTGACCGACCGACTGAGCGACTGACAGACCGACTGACCGACTGACCGACCGACCGACCGACCGACCGACCGACTGACCGACCGACCGACCGACCGAACGACGGACTGACCGACCGACTGACCGATTGACCGACTGACCGACTGACCGACTGACCGACTGACCGACTGACCGACCGACCGAACGACCGACCGACCGACTGACGGACCGACTGACGGACTGACTGACCGACCGACCGACCGACTGACCGACTGACCGACCGACTGACGGACTGACTGACCGATCGACCGACAGACTGACCGACCGAACGACGGACTGACTGACCGACTGACCGACTGACCGACCGACTGATCGACTGACCGACCGACTGACTGACCGTCTGACCGACTGACCGACTGACCGACAGACCGACCGACCGACTGACGGACTGACTGACCGACTGACCGACTGACAGACCGACTGACCGACTGACAGACCGACCGACCGACCGACCGACCGACCGACCATCCGACCGACCAACCGACCGACCGAACGACCTACCGACCGACCGAACGACCTACCGACCGACCGACCGACCGACCGACCGACCGACCAACCGACCGACCGACCGACCGACCGAGCGACCGAGCGACCGACCGACCGACTGACCGACCGACTGACCGATTGACCGATTGACCGACTGACCGACTGACCGACCGACTGACCGACCGACCGACCGACCGACCGAACGACGGACCGACCGTCTGACCGACCGACTGACCGACCGAACGACTGACCGACCGAACGACGGACTGACTGACCGACCGAATGACCGACCGACTGACCGACTGACCGACTGACCGACCGACCGACCGACCGACCGACCGACCGACTGACCGACCGACTGACGGACTGACTGACCGACCGACCGACCGACTGACCGACTGACCGACCGACTGACGGACTGACTGACCGATCGACCGACCGACTGACCGACCGAACGACGGACTGACTGACCGACTGACCGACTGACCGACCGACTGACTGACCGACCGACCGACCGACCGACCGACCGACCGACCGACCAACTGACCGACTGACCGACCGACCGACCGACCGACCGACCGACCGACCGACCGACCGACCGTCTGACCGACCGACTGACCGACTGACCGACGGACTGACCGACCGACTGAGCGACTGACAGACCGACTGACCGACTGACCGACCGACCGACCGACCGACCGACCGACTGACCGACCGACCGACCGACCGAACGACGGACTGACCGACCGACTGACCGATTGACCGACTGACCGACTGACCGACTGACCGACTGACCGACTGACCGACCGACCGACCGACCGACCGACCGACTGACGGACCGACTGACGGACTGACTGACCGACCGACCGACCGACTGACCGACTGACCGACCGACTGACGGACTGACTGACCGATCGACCGACAGACTGACCGACCGAACGACGGACTGACTGACCGACTGACCGACTGACCGACCGACTGATCGACTGACCGACCGACTGACTGACCGTCTGACCGACTGACCGACTGACCGACAGACCGACCGACCGACTGACGGACTGACTGACCGACTGACCGACTGACAGACCGACTGACCGACTGACAGACCGACCGACCGACCGACCGACCGACCGACCGACCGACCGACCGACCGACCGACCGACCGACCGACCATCCGACCGACCAACCGACCGACCGAACGACCTACCGACCGACCGACCGACCGACCGACCGACCGACCAACCGACCGACCGACCGACCGACCGAGCGACCGACCAACCGACCGACCGACTGACCGACCGACCGACCGACCGACCGACCGACCGACCGACCGACCGACCGACCGACCGACCGACCGACCGACCGACCGACCGACCGACCGACCGACCGACCGACCGACCGACCGACCGACCGACCGACCGACCGACCGACCGACCGACCGACCGACCGACCGACCGACCATCCGACCGACCAACCGACCGACCGACCGACCGACCGACCGACTGACCGACCGACCGACCGACCGAACGACGGACTGACCGACCGACTGACCGATTGACCGACTGACCGACTGACCGACTGACCGACTGACCGACTGACCGACCGACCGACCGACCGACCGACCGACTGACCGACCGACTGACGGACTGACTGACCGACCGACCGACCGACTGACCGACTGACCGACCGACTGACGGACTGACTGACCGATCGACCGACAGACTGACCGACCGAACGACGGACTGACTGACCGACTGACCGACTGACCGACCGACTGACTGACCGACCGACCGACCGACCGAACGACGGACTGACTGACCGACTGACCGACTGACCGACCGACTGACTGACCGACCGACCGACCGACCGACCGACCGACCGACCGACCAACTGACCGACTGACCGACCGACCGACCGACCGACCGACCGACCGACCGACCGACCGACCGACCGTCTGACCGACCGACTGACCGACTGACCGACGGACTGACCGACCGACTGAGCGACTGACAGACCGACTGACCGACTGACCGACCGACCGACCGACCGACCGACCGACTGACCGACCGACCGACCGACCGAACGACGGACTGACCGACCGACTGACCGATTGACCGACTGACCGACTGACCGACTGACCGACTGACCGACTGACCGACCGACCGACCGACCGACCGACCGACTGACCGACCGACTGACGGACTGACTGACCGACCGACCGACCGACTGACCGACTGACCGACCGACTGACGGACTGACTGACCGATCGACCGACCGACTGACCGACCGAACGACGGACTGACTGACCGACTGACCGACTGACCGACCGACTGACTGACCGACCGACCAACCGACCGACCGACCGACCGACCGACCGACCAACTGACCGACTGACCGACCGACCGACCGACCGACCGACCGACCGACCGACCGACCGACCGTCTGACCGACCGACTGACCGACTGACCGACGGACTGACCGACCGACTGAGCGACTGACAGACCGACTGACCGACTGACCGACCGACCGACCGACCGACCGACCGACTGACCGACCGACCGACCGACCGAACGACGGACTGACCGACCGACTGACCGATTGACCGACTGACCGACCGACCGACCGAACGACGGACCGACCGACCGACCGACCGACCGACCGACCGACCGAACGACGGACCGACTGACCGACTGACCGACTGACCGACTGACCGACTGACCGACCGACTGACCGACCGACCGAACCACTGACCGACCGACCGACCGACCGACCGAACGACGGACTGACAGACCGACCGACCGACTGACCGACTGACCGACTGACCGACCGACCGACCGACTGACCGACCGACCGACCGACCGAACGACGGACTGACCGACCGACTGACCGACCGACTGACCGATTGACCGACTGACTGACTGACTGACTGACTGACTGACTGACTGACTGACTGACTGACTGACTGATGACTGACTGACTGACTGACTGACTGACTGACTGACTGACTGACTGACTGACTGAATGACTGACTGACTGACTGACCGACCGACCGACCGACCGACCGACCGACGACCAACTGACCGACTGACCGACCGACCGACCGACCGACCGACCGACCGACCGACCGACCGACCGTCTGACTGACTGACTGACTGACTGACTGACTGACTGAACTGACTGACTGACTGACTGACTGACTGACTGACTGACTGACTGACTGACTGACTGACTGACTGACTGACTGACTGACTGACTGACTGACTGACTGACTGACTGACTGACTGACTGACTGACTGACTGACTGACTGACTGACTGACCGATCGACCGACCGACTGACCGACCGAACGACGGACTGACTGACCGACTGACCGACTGACCGACCGACTGACTGACCGACCGACCGACCGACCGACCGACCGACCGACCGACCAACTGACCGACTGACCGACCGACCGACCGACCGACCGACCGACCGACCGACCGACCGACCGTCTGACCGACCGACTGACCGACTGACCGACGGACTGACCGACCGACTGAGCGACTGACAGACCGACTGACCGACTGACCGACCGACCGACCGACCGACCGACCGACCGACTGACCGACCGACCGACCGACCGAACGACGGACTGACCGACCGACTGACCGATTGACCGACTGACCGACTGACCGACTGACCGACTGACCGACTGACCGACCGACCGACCGACCGACCGACCGACTGACGGACCGACTGACGGACTGACTGACCGACCGACCGACCGACTGACCGACTGACCGACCGACTGACGGACTGACTGACCGATCGACCGACCGACTGACCGACCGAACGACGGACTGACTGACCGACTGACCGACTGACCGACCGACTGATCGACTGACCGACCGACTGACTGACCGTCTGACCGACTGACCGACTGACCGACAGACCGACCGACCGACTGACGGACTGACTGACCGACTGACCGACTGACAGACCGACTGACCGACTGACAGACCGACCGACCGACCGACCGACCGACCGACCGACCGACCGACCGACCGACCGACCGACCGACCATCCGACCGACCAACCGACCGACCGAACGACCTACCGACCGACCGAACGACCTACCGACCGACCGACCGACCGACCGACCGACCGACCAACCGACCGACCGACCGACCGACCGAGCGACCGACCGACCGACCGACCGACTGACCGACC
>NW_027487630.1:0-14085 GCF_050908995.1 Andrena cerasifolii | reverse complement strand
AAATTTTAAAATAAATTTTAAAAAATAAAAAAAATTATAAGAAAATTAAAAAAAATTTTAAAAATTTGAAAAAATTTAAAAAATTAAAATAAAAGAAAAATAAAAATTAAAAAAAAGTTTTTTGAAATAAAGAAATTATAATTTAAAAAAAATAAAAAAGTTTAAAAAGTTTTTTAAAAAATTTTTAAAAAATGAAAAAAAGTTTTAAAAAATAAAAAAAATTAAAATAAAAAATTTAAAATACAAAAAAAGTTTAAATAAAAAAATATATACAAAAATTTAAAAGAAAGACAAAAAAATAAACAAATAAAAATTTTAAAAAATTTAAAAAAATAAATACAAAAAATAAAAAATTAAAAAAACAAAAAAATTTAAAAAAAAAATTAAAAAATTAAAAAAAAATATGAAAAAATTTAAAAAACATAAATAAAAATTTTTAAAAAGAAATTGTTAAAAAATTAAAACAAAATTAAAGAATTTTTTTTTTAAATTTTAAAAAATTTTTAAAAATTAAAAAAAAATTATAAGAAAATTAAAGAAAAATTTGAAAATTTGAAAAAATATAAAGAAATTAAAATAAAAGAAAAATAAAAATTACAAAAACATTTTTTGAAATAAAAAAATTATAATTTAAAAAAAAAAAAAATAATTTAAATTTAAAAAAAATTAAAGTTAAGAACATTGAAAAATATTAAAAATTAAAGTGGAGAAAAATTAAAAAAAATTAATTTTTTTTAAATTTAAAAAAATATAAAAAAATTAAAATAAAAAAATTTTAAAATACAAAAAAAATTTTTTTAAAAAAAAGTATACAAAAAATTAAAAGAAAAATAAAAATTAAAAAAAAATAAACAAACAAAAATTTTAAAAAATAAACAAAATTTTTAAAAAATTTTAAAAGATTTTTAAAAAATAAAAAAATTATAAGAAAATTAAAAAAAAATAATTTTAAAAAAATTAAAAAAAAAATTTTTAAAATAAAAAAAAAATTTTAAAATAAAAAAAATTTAAAAATTAAAAATATTAAAAAATATAGAAAAAAATAAAAAACACAAGTAATACTTTTTTTAAAAGAAATTGTTAAAAAATTGAAACAAAATTTAAAAAAAAAATTTTTTTTAAATTTTAAAAAACTTTTAAAAATTAAAAAAAAAATTATAAGTAAATTAAAAAAAATTAAAAATATTTAAAAAAAAATTTAAGAAAATTAAAAAAAAAATTTAAAAATTTAAAAAAAAATTTTTTTAAAAACTTAAAAAAAATTTAAACATATTAAAAAAATTAATAAAAAAAATAAAAAATTAAAAAAAAACAAAAAATTTTTTTAAAAAAATTAAAAAAATTAAAATAAAAAATTTAAATACAAAAAAAAATTTAAATAAGAAAAATATACAAAAATTTAGAAGGAAAATAAAAAAAATAAACAAATAAAAATTTAAAATAATAAAATAAAATTTTAAAAAATTTAAAAAAAATGAAAAAAATTTAAATAAAATAAAAAAAAATTTTAAAAATTTGTTAAGAAATTAAAACAAATTTTTTAAAAAAAATTTAAAAAAATTTTAAAAATATTTTTAAAATTTATTTAAAAATAAAAAAATTATAAAAAAATTAAAAAAATTAAAATTACAAAAAAATTAAAAAAAATTAAAATAAAAAATTTAAATACAAAAAAAATTAAATAAAAAAAATATACAAAAATTTAGAAGGAAAATAAAAAAATAAACAAATAAAAATTTAAAATAATAAAATAAAATTTTAAAAAGTTTTTTAAAAAATTTGAAAAAAATGAAAAAAATTTAAAAAAAATAAAAAAAATTTAAAAAAATTTTAAAAATATATTAAAATTTTTTTTAAAAATATAAAAATTATAAGAAAATTAAAAAAATTTAAATATAAAAAAAAATTTAAAATTTTTTTTAAATTTTAAAAAAAAATTTAAAATTTTTAAAAAAAATTTAAAAAATTAAAAAAAAAATTATAAGAAAATTAAAAAAAAAATTAAAATTTGAACAAATTAAAAAAAAATTAAAATAAAAGAAAAATAAAAATTAAAAAAATAAACAAATAAAAAATTTTAAAAAATAAACAAAATTTTTAAAAAAATTTAAAAAAAAATTTTAAAAAAATGAAAAAAATTAAAAAATATAGAAATAATTTTTTTAAAAAAAATAAAAAAAATTTATAAAAAATAAAATTTTTTTTTAAATTTTGTTAAAAAATTAAGACAATTTTTTAAAAAAAAAATTTAAAAAATTTTTAAAAATTTTTAAAAATAAAAAAATTATAAGAAAATTTAAAAAAATTTAATATTTAAAAAAATTTAATTTTAAAAAAATTAAAGGAAAATTTTTAAATAAAAAAAAATTTTAAAATGAAAAAAAATAAAAAATATAGAAAAAATTTAAAATATTAAAAAAATTAATAAAAAAAAATAAAAATTTAAAAAAAAACAAAAATTTTTTTAAAAAATTAAAAAAAATTAAATAAAAAATTTAAAATACAAAAAAAAATTTTTAAATAAAAAAATATATACAAAAATTTAAACGAAAAACAAATAAAAATTTTAAAAAATAAAAAAAAATTTAAAAAGTTTTTTAAAAAATTTAAAAAAAATGAAAAAAATTTAAAAAGGTGAAAAAATTAAAAAATATAGAAAAAAAATTATAAAAAAATAAAAAAATTTAAAAAAAAAATAAAAAAATTTTTTTACAAATTTTGTTAAAAAATTAAAACAAATTTTTTAAAAAAAATTTAACAAATTTGAAAAAATTTTAAAAAATTAAAATAAAAGAAAAATAAAAATTAAAAAAAACATTTTTTGAAATAAAAAAATTATAATTTAAAAAAAAAATTTAAATTTAAAAGAAAAATAAAGTTAAGAAAATTAAAAAAAATAAAATTAATGTGGAGAAAAATTAAAAAAAAATTTAATTTTTGTTTTAAATTTAAAAAAAAATATAAAAGAAATTAAAATAAAAAATTTAAAATACAAAAAAAAATTTTAATATAAAAATATGCAAAAAATTAAAAGAAAAAAAAATAAACAAATAAAAATTAAAAAAAAATAAACAAAATTTTAAAAAAAATTTTAAAAATTAAAAAAAAATTTATAAGAAAATTAAAAAAAATTTAATAAATTTGAAAATTTTTAAAAAATTAAAATAAAAGAAAAAGAAAAATTGAAAAAACATTTTTTTAAATAAAAAAATTATAACTTAAAAAAAAATAAAAAAAAAATTTTAAAAAAATTTAAAAGTAATTTTAAAAAATTTATAAAAAAATTTTAAAAATTCAAAAAATTTAAAAAATTTAAAAAAAATTTGAAAAAATTTAAAAAAATAAATACAAAAAATAAAAAATTAAAAAAAAACAAAAAAAATAAAAAAAATAAAAATTAAAAAATTAAAAAAAATTGAAAAAATTTAAAAAAATTAAAATAAAAGAAAAGTAAAAATTACAAAAACATTTTTTGAAATAAAAAAATTATAATTTAAAAAAAAATAAAAAAAATTTTAAATTTAAAAAAAATTAAAGTTAAGAAAATTGAAAGAAATTAAAAATTAAAGTGGAGAAAAATTAAAAAAAATTTAATTTTTTTTAAATTTAAAAAAAAATATAAAAAAATTAAAATAAAAAAATTTTAAAATACAAAAAAAATTTTGTAATAAAAAAGTATACAAAAAATTAAAAGAAAAATAAAAAAAATAAACAAAAATTTAGAAGGAAAATAAAAAAAATAAACAAATAAAAATTTAAAATAATAAAAAAAAATTTTAAGAAGTTTTTTAAAAAATTTAAAATAAATGAAAAATTTAAAAAAATTTATGTTAAGAAATTAAAACAAATTTTTTAAAAAAAATTTTAAAAAATTTTCAAAATATTTTTAAAAATTTTTTAAAAATAAAAAAATTATAAGAAAATTAAAAAATTTAAATATAAAAAAATTTTAAAAAAATTTTTTAATATAAAAAAAAATTAAAAGTGAAAAAATAAAAAATATAGAAAAAAATTAAAAAAACAAATAAATTTTTTTAAAAAGAAATTGTTAAAAAATTAAAACAAAATTAAAAAATTTTTTTTTTTAAATTTTAAAAAAAATTTAAAATTTTTAAAAAATTTTTTAGAAATTATAAAAAAAATTATAAGAAAATTAAAAAAAAAATTTAAAAATTTGAAAAATTTAAAAAAATTAAAATAAAAGAAAAATAAACAAATAAAAAATTTTAAAAAATAAACAAAATTTTTAAAAATTTAAAAAAAAATTTTAAAATAAAAAAAATTTAAAAATTAAAAATATTAAAAAATATAGAAAAAAAAATAAAAAACACAAGTAATACTTTTTTTAAAAGAAATTGTTAAAAAATTGAAACAAAATTAAAAAAAAAAATTTTTTTTAAATTTTAAAAAAACTTTTAAAAATTAAAAAAAAATTTATAAGTAAATTAAAAAAAATTAAAAAAATTAAAAAAAATTTAAGAAAATTAAAAAAAAATTAAAAAATTTAAAAAAATTTTTTTTTAAAAACTTAAAAAAATTTAAACATATTAAAAAAATTAATAAAAAAAAATAAAAAATTAAAAAAAAACAAAAAATTTTTTTAAAAAAATTAAAAAAAAATTAAAATAAAAAATTTAAATACAAAAAAAAATTTAAATAAAAAATTTAAATACAAAAAAAAATTTAAATAAAAAAAATATACAAAAATTTAGAAGGAAAATAAAAAAATAAACAAATAAAAATTTAAAATAATAAAATAAAATTTTAAAAAGTTTTTTAAAAAATTTGAAAAAAATGAAAAAAAATTTAAAAAAATAAAAAAAATTTAAAAAATTTAAAAAATATTTTAAAATTTTTTTTAAAAATATAAAAATTATAAGAAAATTAAAAAAATTTAAATATAAAAAAAATTTAAAAATTTTTTTAAATTTTAAAAAAAAATTTTAAAATTTTTTTAAATTTTAAAAAAAAATTTTAAAAATTAAAAAAAAAAATTATAAGAAAATTAAAAAAAAATTTTAAATTGAAAAAATTTAAAAAAATTAAAATAAAAGAAAAATAAAAATGAAAAAAATAAACAAATAAAAAATTTTAAAAAATAAACAAAATTTTTAAAAAAATTTTAAAAAAAATTTAAAAAAAATGAAAAAAATTAAAAAATATAGAAATAATTTTTTTTAAAAAAATAAAAAAAATTTATAAAAAATAAAAAAATTTTTTAAATTTTGTTAAAAAATTAAGACAATTTTTTAAAAAAAAAATTTAAAAAATTTTAAAAAATTTTTAAAAATAAAAAAATTATAAGAAAATTTAAAAAAATTTAATTTTAAAAAAATTAAAGGAAAATTTTTAAATAAAAAAAAATTTTAAAATGAAAAAAATAAAAAATATAGAAAAAATTTAAAATATTAAAAAAATTAATAAAAAAAAATAAAAAATTTAAAAAAAAAACAAAATTTTTTTTAAAAAATTAAAAAAAATTAAAATAAAAAATTTAAAATAGAAAAAAAAAATTTTAAATAAAAAAAATATACAAAAATTTATACGAAAAACAAATAAAAATTTTAAAAAATAAAAAAAAATTTAAAAAGTTTTTTAAAAAATTTAAAAAAAATAAAAAAAATTTAAAAATGAAAAAAATAAAAAATATAGAAAAAAATTTAAAAAACATAAATAAAATTTTTTTAAAAGAAATTGTTAAAAAATTAAAACAAAATTTAAAATTTTTTTTTAAATTTTAAAATAAATTTTAAAAAATAAAAAAAAATTATAAGAAAATTAAAAAAAAATTTTAAAAATTTGAAAAAATTTAAAAAAATTAAAATAAAAGAAAAATAAAAATTAAAAAAAAAGTTTTTTGAAATAAAGAAATTATAATTTAAAAAAAAATAAAAAAAGTTTAAAAAGTTTTTTAAAAAATTTTTAAAAAATGAAAAAAAGTTTTAAAAAATAAATAAAAATTAAAATAAAAAATTTAAAATACAAAAAAAAGTTTAAATAAAAAAATATATACAAAAATTTAAAAGAAAGACAAAAAAATAAACAAATAAAAATTTTAAAAAATTTAAAAAAATAAATACAAAAAATAAAAAATTAAAAAAACAAAAAAATTTAAAAAAAAAATTAAAAAATTAAAAAAAAAATATGAAAAAATTTAAAAAAAATAAATAAAAATTTTTAAAAAGAAATTGTTAAAAAATTAAAACAAAATTAAAGAATTTTTTTTTTAAATTTTAAAAAATTTTTAAAAATTAAAAAAAAATTATAAGAAAATTAAAGAAAAATTTGAAAATTTGAAAAAATATAAAGAAATTAAAATAAAAGAAAAATAAAAATTACAAAAACATTTTTTGAAATAAAAAAATTATAATTTAAAAAAAAAAAAATAATTTAAATTTAAAAAAAATTAAAGTTAAGAAAATTGAAAAAAATTAAAAATTAAAGTGGAGAAAAATTAAAAAAAAATTAATTTTTTTTTAAATTTAAAAAAAATATAAAAAAATTAAAATAAAAAAATTTTAAAATACAAAAAAAATTTTTTTAAAAAAAAGTATACAAAAAATTAAAAGAAAAATAAAAATTAAAAAAAAATAAACAAACAAAAAATTTTATAAAATAAACAAAATTTTTAAAAAAATTTTAAAAAAATTTTAAAGAATGAAAAAAATTAAAAAATATAGAAAAAATTTAAAAAAAAAAAATTTTGTAAAAAATAAAAAAAAAATTTTAAATTTTGTTAAAAAATTAAAACAATTTTTTAAAAAAAAATTTTAAAAAATTTTAAAAAATTTTTAAAAAATAAAAAAATTATAAGAAAATTAAAAAAAAAATAATTTTAAAAAAATTAAAAAAAAAATTTTTAAAATAAAAAAAAAATTTTAAAATAAAAAAAATTTAAAAATTAAAAATATTAAAAAATATAGAAAAAAAATAAAAAACACAAGTAATACTTTTTTTAAAAGAAATTGTTAAAAAATTGAAACAAAATTTAAAAAAAAAAATTTTTTTTAAATTTTAAAAAAACTTTTAAAAATTAAAAAAAAATTATAAGTAAATTAAAAAAAATTAAAAATATTTAAAAAAAAATTTAAGAAAATTAAAAAAAAATTTAAAAATTTAAAAAAAAATTTTTTTTAAAAACTTAAAAAAAATTTAAACATATTAAAAAAATTAATAAAAAAAATAAAAAATTAAAAAAAAACAAAAAATTTTTTTAAAAAAATTAAAAAAAATTAAAATAAAAAATTTAAATACAAAAAAAAATTTAAATAAGAAAAATATACAAAAATTTAGAAGGAAAATAAAAAAAATAAACAAATAAAAATTTAAAATAATAAAATAAAATTTTAAAAAATTTAAAAAAAATGAAAAAAATTTAAATAAAATAAAAAAAAATTTTAAAAATTTTTGTTAAGAAATTAAAACAAATTTTTAAAAAAAATTTAAAAAAATTTTAAAAATATTTTTAAAATTTATTTAAAAATAAAAAAATTATAAAAAAATTAAAAAAATTAAAATTACAAAAAAATTAAAAAAATTAAAATAAAAAATTTAAATACAAAAATTTTAAATAAAAAAAATATACAAAAATTTAGAAGGAAAATAAAAAAAATAAACAAATAAAAATTTAAAATAATAAAATAAAATTTTAAAAAGTTTTTTAAAAAATTTGAAAAAAATGAAAAAAATTTAAAAAAAATAAAAAAAAATTTAAAAAAATTTAAAAAATATTTTAAAATTTTTTTTAAAAATATAAAAATTATAAGAAAATTAAAAAAATTTAAATATAAAAAAAATTTTAAAATTTTTTTAAATTTTAAAAAAAAATTTAAAATTTTTAAAAAAATTTAAAAAATTAAAAAAAA
The DNA here is from genome assembly GCF_050908995.1 of Andrena cerasifolii. Classification (NCBI taxonomy): domain Eukaryota; kingdom Metazoa; phylum Arthropoda; class Insecta; order Hymenoptera; family Andrenidae; genus Andrena; species Andrena cerasifolii. The sequence continues at coordinate 6,220 of NW_027487630.1, read as the reverse complement.
AATTATAAGAAAATTAAAAAAAAAATTAAAATTTGAACAAATTAAAAAAAATTAAAATAAAAGAAAAATAAAAATTAAAAAAATAAACAAATAAAAAATTTTAAAAAATAAACAAAATTTTTAAAAAAATTTAAAAAAAAATTTTTAAAAAAATGAAAAAAATTAAAAAATATAGAAATAATTTTTTTAAAAAAAATAAAAAAAATTTATAAAAAATAAAAATTTTTTTTTAAATTTTGTTAAAAAATTAAGACAATTTTTTAAAAAAAAAATTTAAAAAAATTTTAAAAATTTTTAAAAATAAAAAAATTATAAGAAAATTTAAAAAAATTTAATTTTAAAGAAATTAAAGGAAAATTTTTAAATAAAAAAAAATTTTAAAATGAAAAAAAAATAAAAAATATAGAAAAAATTTAAAATATTAAAAAAATTAATAAAAAAAAATAAAAAATTTAAAAAAAAACAAAAATTTTTTTAAAAAAATTAAAAAAAATTAAAATAAAAAATTTAAAATACAAAAAAAAATTTTTAAATAAAAAAATATATACAAAAATTTAAACGAAAAACAAATAAAAATTTTAAAAAATAAAAAAAAATTTAAAAAGTTTTTTAAAAAATTTAAAAAAAATGAAAAAAATTTAAAAAGGTGAAAAAATTAAAAAATATAGAAAAAAATTTATAAAAAAATAAAAAAATTTTAAAAAAATAAAAAAATTTTTTTACAAATTTTGTTAAAAAATTAAAACAAATTTTTAAAAAAAAATTTAAAAAATTTGAAAAAATTTTAAAAAATTAAAATAAAAGAAAAATAAAAATTAAAAAAACATTTTTTGAAATAAAAAAATTATAATTTAAAAAAAAAATTTAAATTTAAAAGAAAAATAAAGTTAAGAAGATTAAAAAAAATAAAAATTAATGTGGAGAAAAATTAAAAAAAAAATTTAATTTTTGTTTAAAATTTAAAAAAAAATATAAAAGAAATTAAAATAAAATATTTAAAATACAAAAAAAAATTTTTAATATAAAAATATGCAAAAAATTAAAAGAAAAAAAAATAAACAAATAAAAATTAAAAAAAAATAAACAAAATTTTAAAAAAAATTTTAAAAATTAAAAAAAAATTTATAAGAAAATTAAAAAAAATTTAATAAATTTGAAAATTTTTAAAAAATTAAAATAAAAGAAAAAGAAAAATTGAAAAAACATTTTTTTAAATAAAAAAATTATAACTTAAAAAAAAATAAAAAAAAAATTTTAAAAAAATTTAAAAGTAATTTTAAAAAATTTATAAAAAAATTTTAAAAATTCAAAAAATTTTAAAAATTTAAAAAAAAATTTGAAAAAATTTAAAAAAATAAATACAAAAAATAAAAAATTAAAAAAAACAAAAAAAATAAAAAAATAAAAATTAAAAAATTAAAAAAAATTGAAAAAATTTAAAAAAATTAAAATAAAAGAAAAGTAAAAATTACAAAAACATTTTTTGAAATAAAAAAATTATAATTTAAAAAAAAAATAAAAAAAAAATTTTAAATTTAAAAAAAATTAAAGTTAAGAAAATTGAAAGAAATTAAAAATTAAAGTGGAGAAAAATTAAAAAAAATTTAATTTTTTTTTAAATTTAAAAAAAAATATAAAAAAATTAAAATAAAAAAATTTTAAAATACAAAAAAAATTTTGTAATAAAAAAGTATACAAAAAATTAAAAGAAAAATAAAAAAAATAAACAAAAATTTAGAAGGAAAATAAAAAAAATAAACAAATAAAAATTTAAAATAATAAAAAAAAATTTTAAGAAGTTTTTTAAAAATTTAAAATAAATGAAAAATTTAAAAAAATTTATGTTAAGAAATTAAAACAAATTTTTTAAAAAAAATTTTAAAAAATTTTCAAAATATTTTTAAAAATTTTTTAAAAATAAAAAAATTATAAGAAAATTAAAAAATTTAAATATAAAAAAATTTTTAAAAAAATTTTTTAATATAAAAAAAAATTAAAAGTGAAAAAATAAAAAATATAGAAAAAAATTAAAAAAACATAAATAAATTTTTTTTAAAAGAAATTGTTAAAAAATTAAAACAAAATTAAAAATTTTTTTTTTTAAATTTTAAAAAAATTTAAAATTTTTAAAAAATTTTTTAGAAATTATAAAAAAAATTATAAGAAAATTAAAAAAAAAATTTAAAAATTTGAAAAAATTTAAAAAAATTAAAATAAAAGAAAAATAAACAAATAAAAAATTTTAAAAAATAAACAAAATTTTTAAAAATTTAAAAAAAAAATTTTAAAATAAAAAAAATTTAAAAATTAAAAATATTAAAAAATATAGAAAAAAAATAAAAAACACAAGTAATACTTTTTTTAAAGAAATTGTTAAAAAATTGAAACAAAATTTAAAAAAAAAAAATTTTTTTAAATTTTAAAAAACTTTTAAAACTTAAAAAAAATTTATAAGTAAATTAAAAAAAATTAAAAAAATTAAAAAAAAATTTAAGAAAATTAAAAAAAAATTAAAAAATTTAAAAAAATTTTTTTTTTAAAAACTTAAAAAAAATTTAAACATATTAAAAAAATTAATAAAAAAAATAAAAAATTAAAAAAAACAAAAAATTTTTTTAAAAAAATTAAAAAAAATTAAAATAAAAAATTTAAATACAAAAAAAAATTTAAATAAGAAAAATATACAAAAATTTAGAAGGAAAATAAAAAAAATAAACAAATAAAAATTTAAAATAATAAAATAAAATTTTAAAAAATTTAAAAAAAATGAAAAAAATTTAAATAAAATAAAAAAAATTTTAAAAATTTTTGTTAAGAAATTAAAACAAATTTTTTAAAAAAAATTTAAAAAAATTTTAAAAATATTTTTAAAATTTATTTAAAAATAAAAAAATTATAAAAAATTAAAAAATTAAAATTACAAAAAAATTAAAAAAATTAAAATAAAAAATTTAAATACAAAAAAAATTAAATAAAAAAAATATACAAAAATTTAGAAGGAAAATAAAAAAAATAAACAAATAAAAATTTAAAATAATAAAATAAAATTTTAAAAAGTTTTTTAAAAAATTTGAAAAAAATGAAAAAAATTTAAAAAAAATAAAAAAAAATTTAAAAAATTTTAAAAATATATTAAAATTTTTTTTAAAAATATAAAAATTATAAGAAAATTAAAAAAATTTAAATATAAAAAAAAATTTAAAATTTTTTTTAAATTTTAAAAAAAAATTTAAAATTTTTAAAAAAAATTTAAAAAATTAAAAAAAAAATTATAAGAAAATTAAAAAAAAATTAAAATTTGAACAAATTAAAAAAATTAAAATAAAAGAAAAATAAAAATTAAAAAAATAAACAAATAAAAATTTTAAAAAATAAACAAAATTTTTAAAAAAATTTAAAAAAAATTTTAAAAAAATGAAAAAAATTAAAAAATATAGAAATAATTTTTTTAAAAAAAATAAAAAAAATTTATAAAAAATAAAATTTTTTTTTTAAATTTTGTTAAAAAATTAAGACAATTTTTTAAAAAAAAAATTTAAAAAATTTTTAAAAATTTTTAAAAATAAAAAAATTATAAGAAAATTTAAAAAAATTAATTTTAAAAAAATTAAAGGAAAATTTTTAAATAAAAAAAATTTTAAAATGAAAAAAAATAAAAAATATAGAAAAAATTTAAAATATTAAAAAAATTAATAAAAAAAATAAAAATTTAAAAAAAAACAAAAATTTTTTTAAAAAATTAAAAAAAATTAAATAAAAAATTTAAATACAAAAAAAAATTTTTAATAAAAAATATATACAAAAATTTAAACGAAAAACAAATAAAAATTTTAAAAAATAAAAAAAATTTAAAAAGTTTTTTAAAAAATTTAAAAAAATGAAAAAAATTTAAAAAGGTGAAAAAATTAAAAAATATAGAAAAAAAATTATAAAAAATAAAAAAATTTAAAAAAATAAAAAATTTTTTTACAAATTTTGTTAAAAAATTAAAACAAATTTTTTAAAAAAAATTTAACAAATTTGAAAAAATTTTAAAAAATTAAAATAAAAGAAAAATAAAAATTAAAAAAACATTTTTTGAAATAAAAAAATTATAATTTAAAAAAAAAATTTAAATTTAAAAGAAAAATAAAGTTAAGAAAATTAAAAAAAATAAAATTAATGTGGAGAAAAATTAAAAAAAATTTAATTTTTGTTTTAAATTTAAAAAAAATATAAAAGAAATTAAAATAAAAAAATTTAAAATACAAAAAAAATTTTAATATAAAAATATGCAAAAAATTAAAAGAAAAAAAAATAAACAAATAAAAATTAAAAAAAAATAAACAAAATTTTAAAAAAAATTTTAAAAATTAAAAAAAAATTTATAAGAAAATTAAAAAAAATTTAATAAATTTGAAAATTTTTAAAAATTAAAATAAAAGAAAAAGAAAAATTGAAAAAACATTTTTTTAAATAAAAAAATTATAACTTAAAAAAAATAAAAAAAAAATTTTAAAAAAATTTAAAGTAATTTTAAAAAATTTATAAAAAAATTTTAAAAATTCAAAAAATTTAAAAAATTTAAAAAAAATTTGAAAAAATTTAAAAAATAAATACAAAAAATAAAAAATTAAAAAAAAAACAAAAAAAATAAAAAAATAAAAATTAAAAAATTAAAAAAATTGAAAAAATTTAAAAAAATTAAAATAAAAGAAAAGTAAAAATTACAAAAACATTTTTTGAAATAAAAAAATTATAATTTAAAAAAAAAATAAAAAAAAATTTTAAATTTAAAAAAATTAAAGTTAAGAAAATTGAAAGAAATTAAAAATTAAAGTGGAGAAAAATTAAAAAAAATTTAATTTTTTTTTAAATTTAAAAAAAATATAAAAAAATTAAAATAAAAAAATTTTAAAATACAAAAAAAATTTTGTAATAAAAAAGTATACAAAAAATTAAAAGAAAAATAAAAAAAATAAACAAAAATTTAGAAGGAAAATAAAAAAAATAAACAAATAAAAATTTAAAATAATAAAAAAAAATTTTAAGAAGTTTTTTAAAAAATTTAAAATAAATGAAAAATTTAAAAAAATTTATGTTAAGAAATTAAAACAAATTTTTAAAAAAAATTTTAAAAAATTTTCAAAATATTTTTAAAAATTTTTTAAAAATAAAAAAATTATAAGAAAATTAAAAATTTAAATATAAAAAATTTTTAAAAAAATTTTTTAATATAAAAAAAAATTAAAAGTGAAAAAATAAAAAATATAGAAAAAAATTAAAAAAACAAATAAATTTTTTTAAAAAGAAATTGTTAAAAAATTAAAACAAAATTAAAAAATTTTTTTTTTTAAATTTTAAAAAAATTTAAAATTTTTAAAAATTTTTTAGAAATTATAAAAAAAATTATAAGAAAATTAAAAAAAAAATTTAAAAATTTGAAAAAATTTAAAAAAATTAAAATAAAAGAAAAATAAACAAATAAAAAATTTTAAAAAATAAACAAAATTTTTAAAAATTTTAAAAAAAAATTTTAAAATAAAAAAAATTTAAAAATTAAAAATATTAAAAAATATAGAAAAAAAAAATAAAAAACACAAGTAATACTTTTTTTAAAAGAAATTGTTAAAAAATTGAAACAAAATTAAAAAAAAAAATTTTTTTTAAATTTTAAAAAACTTTTAAAATTAAAAAAAAATTTATAAGTAAATTAAAAAAAATTAAAAAAATTAAAAAAAAATTTAAGAAAATTAAAAAAAAATTAAAAAATTTAAAAAAATTTTTTTTTTAAAAACTTAAAAAAAATTTAAACATATTAAAAAAATTAATAAAAAAAAATAAAAAATTAAAAAAAAACAAAAAATTTTTTTAAAAAAATTAAAAAAAATTAAAATAAAAAATTTAAATACAAAAAAAAATTTAAATAAAAAATTTAAATACAAAAAAAAATTTAAATAAAAAAAATATACAAAAATTTAGAAGGAAAATAAAAAAAATAAACAAATAAAAATTTAAAATAATAAAATAAAATTTTAAAAAGTTTTTTAAAAAATTTGAAAAAAATGAAAAAAAATTTAAAAAAATAAAAAAAAATTTAAAAAAATTTAAAAAATATTTTAAAATTTTTTTTAAAAATATAAAAATTATAAGAAAATTAAAAAAATTTAAATATAAAAAAAATTTAAAAAATTTTTTTAAATTTTAAAATTAAAATTTTTTAAATTTTTTATATTTTAAA